>NC_142063.1:140622464-140924686 GCF_059756535.1 Pantherophis guttatus
CCTATGGCAAGCAGATATATCTGAGCATAGCTTATAGCACATTGGATAGCCTACACTGTGGAAGTGAAAGAAAAGCAAATATGTAGAATTGTTCCTCCACAGATACAGTGGAAGTAGAAGGGAGAGAGGTGGGGGGGGAGAGAGGGAGAGGTGATAGAAATAATAGAGATGATAGAGATATATTTTCTCTACCTCCACTGTATCTGTGGAGGAACAATTCTGGATGGTAAGGCATCTGACTACCTGAGAGTTGTGGAATGTTCTATGGATTTTTTTGACAAAGGTGCTTGTATCTACTACGAGATCCATGTCATCTTTACCCCCATAGGATGCGGCCAATGAATTATCCTGTACTGTTGAATCTGTTTCTGTTTGCCATGAGGATGTGGAGAGAGTGCTTGGAGTGGTCAACCTGCTACAGGTTGTTTTAAAGGTCTTGGTTGGTCTTGGAGAGAAGAAATATGCTGAGGGAAATGTTAATATTAAGGGAAGCATTAATTCAGCCTAGGAGATGACAACGTGCCTTAAAGGCAGGAGTGTTCGTCTCCTCTTTAAAATAAATTTTTTACTCAGTCCATCTTCTTTAACAATTCTTAAGGACCTCTCACTAACTTACATTTTCTTGCCAAGACAATATTTATGTATGATGGTATGTATGTACGTATGATGGTAAAAATATGGTAGCCAACTGGCTCTAAGCATTCCTGGAAAAGATTTTTTTTAATCTTTTTTGTTTGCATCTTTATTTTAGGCCAGATCCTAGTACAGAGTTGGCTATGGTTGCCTCGAGGGAGCATGGCAGAATAAAATATTACTGCCTTTAATTGACTATAGTATCTTCCTGGATTGCCTTAAAGGTGAGGGATCAGAGGCGTGGTTTCTACTTAAAATGCAGGTTTCAAAAGGTGGCACTGGGGAGATATTGTTTTACCTTATAGTTTTTATGTTAGACTCTTTCCTTTATGCTCTTCAACATCCATATGAAAGTATCAAGATCAGTTGTCAGATATTGTAGTATTTGGAGTATATCCAAATATTGTATATTTGGATATAATTTATCTCTGACAGCTTCTGATTTGGACCAAATAGGGGTCTGGGTGAAGGAAAGGGGTTAAAATGGGAATCCAGACACCTCAGAGGGCATAATAGTTGGGGAAGACTTCAATCAAGTGGCCCTTCCTGCTCTTGATAGAGTTTTTTTTCCTAGAGAATGATTCATAGTTTTGGGGTACTTTTTGATCCCCCCCTTGCAGGTTTATGTGCTTAGTTCAACAAAGTAGTAAGGAGTGCTTATATCAATTAACTCCTTTGTTGGGCAGTTAAGACCTGGTTACCATCATCCACATGCCAATTCCTCCCAATTTAAGATGACATGTGCTAGATGGGGATGTCTTTGAAGAAAATTGCCACACGTTCTAATAAAATTCAACCAGGCTTCTGTTAGGTGCTCAGATGCGGCTCATTTGGGGTGATAGGTCCAGCATTTTGGAAATTCCTTCCCCAGCAGTTAAATTGGCGCCTCTTCTTGGTCTGATTTATTTTCAAATTTATCTTTATATCTTATATCTTTACTCTCTAAGAAGTGGCCATTTTAATGAGTAAAAAAAAAATGTGCGGGTTCCAGGCAGGAGCAGCTGAAAGCTATTTTGAATTACAAGAATGAGAAGCAAAAACCATCACATTCAAACAGAGTTCCCAGGCAGAGACTTTACCTACTCCTTCCCAGTGGTGGAATTCAAATAATTTAACAACCGGTTCTCTGCCCTAATGATTTCTTCCAACAACCAGTTCACCAAACTGCTCAGAAGGTTAACAACCGGTTCACCCGAAGTGGTGCGAACTGGCTGAATCCCACCACTGCTCCTTCCCCTTGTGAATTAATTAGAGCGGCATCCCTAAGAGTTGGCTGCTTTCAACATTCTGCTGCAAGCTCCACCCCTTTTTCAGCATGACACAAAAAAGGGGTGGGACTTGACTCATGTTGTCATGATGCTGCTTTGATCATTCTGCACCTTGGTGGCGCAGTGGTTAGAATGCAATACTACAGGCTGCTTCTGCTGACTGCCGGCAATTTGGCAGTTCAAATCTCACCGGCTCAAAGTTGATTCAGCCTTCTATCCTTCTGAGGTCGGTAAAATGAGGACCCAGATTGTTGGGGGCAATATAACCGCTTTGACTCTCTAAGCCATTTCGAAAGGGCTGTAAAGCACTATGAAGCGGTATATAAGTCTAAGTGCTATTGCTATTCTATGAAAGCAGCAAGCTCCTTTCCTGCTACAACTGTTGTTGCTGTGACCAGAAGAAAGAAGGAAAGAAAATGCTCCCTATTATACTCGGACCCAATTCAGACTCTAATTTGCTGAATTTGTAGACACCAGGCATTACAAAGCTAGTACCTAAATTTGTGAAATTTAGGCAAAGATGGTGGTATGATCCTCGTCCCTTTTTCTTTTGTATCACGTTCTTAGGATCATGATGTTTTAGTTTACAAATATTACAATTTAGATTACAAACTTGACAGCAGGAATGTTTTATTATTGCTCTTTATAAGATATTCTGAGGCGTAACCGTCATTTTGGAGAGTTGTAGAATGGATCAATCGATGCTTATTGTATAGCAGATCAAATATTTATTTTAGCCCAAATTCAACATTTTTTATGCTTAATATCACGTGAGTGATTCAATAATACTGCTTTAGCATTCATCTTATTTATGAATTTAGAAGGTCTGTATTTCTCTCTCCCACAAACATGCAATTTTATTTTATTGTTCTGACCGTCAATAGAGAATTAAGTGAGATCATGCTTTATCATTTTTATTCTTTTCCCTCTGTACCTCTAGAATACTTCCTGTCATCATGCCGCAATTTTGACTAGCCTCTGCAAAGATTTAATCTCATGTACAGAATAATAAAATTTAAACTTTATTTCCTTTTCTTTCTTTCTTTTTGTGGGGGGGGACAGTTAACAACCAGAAATATATAGAATATTTTAACCCCCGTTTCAAATAAAGGCAGTTTTTGTATCTTGAATATAGATAGTCCTCAATTTATGATACCAGTTGAGATTGGGATTGCAGCAGTGAAGTTGTAAAGCATGACATCATGCGACTTCATTGTATAGCAAATGGCAATACAGGCAATCCTGGTTGTCATAATCCATTAGCAATACCAATAGCATTTAGACTTATATACACTCCACAGCACTTTACAGCCCTCTCTGGATGGTTTACAATCTAAAGCATTATTGCCATATTGACCCCAACAATCTGGGTTGTCATTTTACCGACCTTGGAAGGATGGAAGGCTGAGTCAATCTTGAACTAGGGATGGTATTCACTTACCTTCGCTACCGGTTTGCAAATGTGAGCATGCGCGCCTCCTCCATGCATGCGCAGAGCCTTCTGCGTATACGCGGAGGGTCAAAAACGGGACATGATGATGTCCTGGTGGATGGGCAGAGCCTCCCGCCGCCGGAGCTACCGGATCACACGATCCGGATAGAGCCGGCTGAATTTCACCACTGCCTTAAACCTGTCAGGATCAAACGCCAGGTTGTGGGCAGAGTTTGCTTGCGATACAGAGTGCCTGTAGACTGTGCATTGTAGCAACAACTATGGTACAATTGCAATTGGAACTCTGCATTTAGCACTGAATATCCAATCATGCATTTATTAACATTGTTTACTGAATCACTGGATGGTTAATCATCCACTTGTTCAATCCGTTTATCATCTGGAAGATTATGGATTATTTTACCGACAACAGAAATGCAATAGTAGTAGTAGCAGTAGTATCACCATCATAATCAATCTCTGAAAGTTGTATGTATCATGGCAGGGATGGGTAATATCATAGAGAGGATGAGGCCAAAATCATTTAAATGTACCTTACCAAAAGATTTTTTTTGCTATTGATCAGTGCAGTAACGTCAGAATATTTTTCTAAAAAATTGATATACTTATATATATATCTTTGACCTACAACAATTCAATTAGTGACCACTCAAAGTTACAATGGCATGAAAAAGTGACTTATGGCCATTATTCACACTTGCAACCTCATAGTCACATGACCAAAATTCAGACACTTAACAACCGACTCATATTTATGACAATTGCAGAGTCCCAGGGTCAAGTGATCCCCTTCTGAGACCTTCTGACAAGCAAAGTCAATGGGGAAGCCAGATTCACTTAACAACCGTGTTACTAACTTAACTGCAGTGATTCACTTAACAACAGTGGCAAGAAAGATCATAAAATGGGGCAAAATTCACTTAACAACTGTCTTATTTAGCAACAGAAACATTGGACCCAATAATGGCCGTAAGTCGAGGACTGCCCATTCAAGAAAGATGCATACTTATGTATTGTGTTATGGATTCCGCCTCAAAAATTCCACTGCTTGCATTTCTGCAGTGCACAAAAATAATCCTAAAAAAAATGTATGTGACATTTTGAGAGTACAGTTCTTTTATGTTGTCTCAAATAATGTGACAGTCACGAAATATATGACACCCTCTTTCAAAGAGTACCATAATATTTAACAATGGAGCTTTACTGCTGGAAGAACAATAAGGCCAGGCTTAAGTTGCTGAAAACATCGCTTGGCATGCCACATATTTCATGGTGGTAGGAGTTCCTAGTTTTATATTTCAAAGACTATGAATGGACATAGCTTTACGGTTGCTTTTATGTCTGGTTGCTTGAAGGGGCCTCCTTAGCAACATCAGAAACTTCTGTCTTTATTGCTAAAACATTCCTCACAAACTTTCAAAAGGATAATGACTAATGACTTCAAAGAGGTAATGATTACACAGCCTATTATATCAAATGGAATTAATCCAAATTTGTGTTAATTGGAACATACTTGTTTAGCAACTACCTTGTACACTCACAGTTATGATGATGATGATGAAAAACTAACTTTGTAAAATCCTCACGCCGATGACCATCACAGGTCTGTAATACAAAGGAAAACAAATGAAATCATAAGCAGAGTTGTGATTTCACTTTGCAACCTCTTCACTTAACAACTGAGCAGCTGGTCCTAGCTACAGTCCCATTCAGGGCTGTCTGCATATACCAGATTTCTTTTCTTTCTTTCTCTTTCTTTCTTTCTTTCTTTCTCTTTCTTTCTTTCTCTTTCTTTCTTTCTCTCAAGAGAGAGGGGGGAGAGAGATTGGTTTTTACATAAATTTTATTTGGGTTTTCTGTCAGTTAAAAGCACATATAACATTCTGACTAAATTATGCCTCCATTCTAAGACAAATGTTATTTCTAACAATTGAAAATTCTGGAACCAGGAAAACTAGCTTGACATGAACCAATTAGCTAGTATTCAAACCTATTTGATGAAAGTTGTCATGATTACAGAACAAAGAAGATTTTAAGTCTGTTGTTTTAGAAAATGGAGCATTACTCAAGTTTTGACTAGAGGCTCATGCGTAAGCAGAAGGGGAAGGGAAAAAAAACAGATTTTCTGACTTCAGCAAAATAAGCTCCTGTTCAAAGCCCAGTTGGAACAGAAATGTTGAATCAGGTTGAATACACTGATCTCTGTTTGAAAATGGACTGACTGAAACATCATTTTTCTTGGGGTATTATTCATGCTTGACAATATCATTTTGGGCCCAAGACAGCTAACTCAGCAGCACGAAAGCTGATATTTTCACAAAGCATCTTTGCTTACAGGGCTTCCCTTTTGGATTGGCTCAAGTTAGCCTTTCCTGGCCATTTCAGTTGCCAGGTTCCAGAGCAAGCTGAAATCCCCATAAATTTTTATATCTTTTTTTTTTTTTACAAATAAACAATTGATTACTGCTTGAAAGATATTAAAAATGTATGAATGTTTAGTTTAGACATTTTATTAAGTTTGGAACAGCTACATTCCTCTGAAGCACTGCAAGTCGCAATGGCCAAGATGCCGGACCTTCCCCACACCTGTTAGTAAATACTTACAAATGTGAAATTCTCTCACAGGTGCTAAGTATATTTCAAGAGAAGTGAAGTTTCACAGCATTAGCTGAAGTGAAAGACTGGTATGTCACCATTCTATACTATCCACAATGTAACACTAAACGTAAAAGTAAAGATTCCCCTCATACATATGTGCTAGTCATTCCCGACTCTAGGGGGCGGTGCTCATCTCTGTTTCAAAGCCGAAGAGCCAGCGCTGTCCGAAGATGTCTTCATAGTCATGTGGCTGGCATGACTAAACACCAAAGGCACATGGAACGCTGTTACCTTCCCACCAAAGGTGGTCCCTATTTTTCGACTTGCATTTTTTATGTGTTTTCGAACTGCTAGGTTGGCAGAAGAATGTAACATTAGTGCCTGACAGAACGTAGGACCTGATCTTTCAAGCTTCTATTAGAACTTTCACTCTAAGTGTAAAATTCTGCTATAGCATCCTTCACAGATCATGGCATAAGACTTGGTTCCACCTAATAGGGCCTTCTCCCATTTACCTGTGGTTTTGTTCCCTCTCCATGTGCCTTTGAGCTAAAGTTATTCTGAAAGTCCCAAAGGTACTTTTTCAAGAGGCAATTGGACTTTTTGTTTTTTCTTTGAAGACAGCAAAGCCCACATTTTGAACAGAGTTGGCCGCTGGTTTGAAAGAGGTGTCAAAGAGACCATCTATGTCAAAATTGAGCAGCCCTCTCTTAACAGAAGGGGAGGGATACGAAATCATCTATCTCCAGTCTACAACACAATCCTTTCAACAATTCCAAGAAGGCTCCACATCAATTTGCACTACTCAGGTGACCCTGAGGACACAGATAAACCTCCACGTGGCCTCAATGATTCTCTAAAAGGATACAAATGACCAACTGTCCGCAAGGAATACAAATCTTTCAATTCCCCACCATCCAGTCAGAGCTGAAGAAGCTTCTTGGATGAGAAGTGAAATGTTTTAAAAGAAAAACCAGAAAGTCCACTTTCCTCTTGAAAAAAGCACCTTTGGGACAACCATGACCTGGATGACTGAGACTATGGACTATTCTGAAAGCTTTCCTATCCATTCAGAGTAAAGGAAAATGGTGCCCAGAAAATAGAGAGGCACATGCCATTCCATCAAAGGATTGGAATGACTTGATTGGGCAGGTTCCAGGTAAAAGCTGCAATCCTACACATAATGATTTGGGAACAATTGATTATTGAATACAAATAAAGCTTACTTTTGAGTACCACTGAATATAATAAAGTTCATTTCTAAGTACCATTGAATACCATGTTTACTGCTGAGTAATCTTTACACAATTGTGCTATAAATTAGCAGTTTTAACACTACCCACAAAAGAAGAGTGGGTGGTGAAGACGATGAATCTTGCTGAAATGGTGAAATTGACCGCTTTGATTAGAGCAAAGACACTGATTAATTTTAATGCTGATTGGCAACTCCTTTTGAAATTAGGATATACAAGTTTGATAAGAAAAAAAAAGCAGATAGTAGAAAAAATGAAAATTGTATTGTGACCTTAAGTAAATAGTTGTTAAATTTACACCTAGAATTGTTGTCAAAGAAAATCAGAAGTCATTTCTTTATATTTATTTTTACTTTCTTTCTTTTTTCTTCGCACTTTTGGCTTTGTTCTCTGCTTGTTTTTTCTCTTTTTCCCTTAATTATTAGTTTGTTTGTTATCTTTATTTTTTTAAAAAAAATTATAAAGTTATCTTGGAATATATTATTGTGCTGTAAATTAATTGCACTAGTTTACTATGCTCAAATCATCTAATTAAATTTCCACATGTGAACACGGTTATGGTTTTGTTTTGTTGTTTTATACAGATGGTTTGTACTAACACTTCCAACAGCTCTTCTTCGGGTGGCAATCAGGGGCACCCTGTGGCTTCCCTTCCACAAACAGATCATCAGCACTGTCAAAGTTTGGCAAGCAGTACCACTATATGTGTGCTACCAGCTGCTTTTGCTACCATCTCCAGACAGAACCAAACAATTCTAACTCAGTCCTACAAAGTAGAACAAAATACTCGATGTGCATAGAGTCCTTTCATTAGTAACTAAAAATGACCATATCAATGACAACTCCACTGTTGTGATCATATTCCTCTATTTATTTATTTGTATCCTGCCTTTATTTTTATTTTTTTACAAATAAGTCAAGGGGATGAATATATTCAGCACACCGTCTTCCTCCTATTTTCCTCACAACCATTTTTGATGGTTGAGGCTTGTTCCTAATATTTAGCAGGATGTTGTGTTCAGTACAGAGAGTCCTGGACTTACAACAGTTCACTTAGTGACAGTTTGAAGTTACAACTGCACGGAAAAAAAGTGAGTTATGACCATTTTTCACACTTATGACCATTTCAGCATCCCTATGTCAGGTGATTTGCATTCAGATGCTTGACAACTAAGTCACGTTTATGAGTGTTGCAGTGTCCTGGGGTCATGTGATCCCCTTTTACGACCTTCTGAGAAGCAAAGTTAATGAAGAAACCAGATTCACTTAACAACCATGTTACTAATTGAACAACTGCAGTGATTCACTTAACAAATGCGGCAATTAAAATAGTAAAATGGGGCAAAACTCACCTAACAATTTTCTCACTTAGCCTCATAGATTTTGGGCTCAGTTGTGGTCATAAGTTGAGGATTTCCTATATTTGGATAGAGGCAAGATTTTCTCTTCTTTTTTTCCCCCTTGGGATTTTAAATTAGAAATTCTGGCTTTTTAAAAAAAATGTGAAATCATTTCTAGGGCCTAGTCTAGTTTTCAAGTCTTTCCCACTGCAAAATAGTGGGTTTTGCTGTTATCAAATCTAAATTGGAATAAGTACACACACACACAAACACACACACACATACAGAGGGGGGGTGGCATGTGTATTTGCTAGGTTTATATGCCCTCTCAACCTTTACTAACTCTGAGAAATGTACATATACTCTCTCTTTCTCTATTTCTGGAAATAAAGTTAAACTATATACATAAAGATTTTTTTTAAAAAAAAAAGCTAAGAACAATTCTAGAATTCCAATTCTATATTATGAAACAATTTTTTAAAAAATCCACAAACACTTCCAAAACAGACATATGAGGTAACTATATTCTCATGCAAGGACTGAATTGTGATAAAGAATGATGGAGCTGTCAATCAAAGAAGGACAGCATTTAGGCATCTGCTCCCAGGCTGAATTTCAGTAAGGAACAGAAAAGATAGATTTGGGAAGTGTAGGGGGGAGGATAGGTCAAAGAAAAGGGCAGAGCCCAAGTCTCCAATGTCTCTTTAGAGAGACGGGTTAGGAATATTTTTAAAGCCCAGGTAAAGCTAATATTAATGGGATATAGATAATTTACCCAAATAAATGAACCTGTTGAAAGCCTACTTTTTAGTTATCCAATTAAATTCATTTTAATTTCTTTGTTTCTATGTTTACCTAGTGCCTGTGTTATTCTGTATGATCCCCATATTCTGTAGAGTTACTGTATGTTACCTTGGCAACCTAAGGAACATCTAAACCACAAAAGAAATTTAGCAATGGCAGCAGAACAAAAAGATAATGCAGCAAAGATTCCCACCCACACCCACACCCACCCAAAGGGTAGGTACACAACACCTGGGATCATCAGAAGAAGCCATTAATAAATTACCAAAGGAGACGTGAGTTTTCCCATTCCACCACAGCTTTCAGAGTTCCCTGCAATCCCCTTTCTATGCTTCTATGCTGGAGACATAGAATTAGACATTTGCATAGTTCTGTATCAATAAATTTTGTGTTATATTCCTTCTGGTGCGTCTTTACATCAAATAGAACAAAAAAAAAGAGGGAAAATCTGTTGTCTATCAGAGAAATCAGTTGAGTGTACAATCCTGTGCTAAAAACTAAAGTCAGAAATTTCATCTTGTATTAGAAAGCTGAACTCTTATTCAATGAGGGTTTTTCTGTCCATTTTTAATATAGGTAGATGGAAGGATGGACAGACAGATATACAACACCCAAGCAAGCACTTTTAATTGTAGAATTCCACAAATGCTGTTTAGAAGCGATCTGGAACAATTTAAAGAGTCTTGGTCAGTGAAAACAATTGTATAAAGTAGTAAGAAGAATAACATCATTTCTATTATGAGAAGGGCCAAAGTTTTTCCTTTCATTAGCTCAGAATGTAACGATTTGCAGTAGGGAAATCGGTCAAAATCCACATCAGTTTTTGAGATTCAAGATCTGAAAGTAACAAGAACATATTTGTAGCTGTGGTTCATTTTTTATCATTCATTTTTACTAAAGAAATTTTTTTATAAAGTAAAAAAAACACTGCACATTTAAAGAAAAGGGTAGCTAAATAAAAGTAAAAAGTGCTAAGTAAATAGAAAAGAAATAAAAGTCAAAGACAAAGACAAAGAAAGAAAAAAAGATGTAAAGAAGTGCTTTCTGATTTTCTTTAGAACACTTATAAATGTATTCATACTTTATCCTCTCTCTCTAGGTTATATTATGGCTCACTTCTTTCCATATTCTATCTTTCCTACCAAACCCATAAATCACAAATTCATTTTTTCCCCATTTTCAGAAAAAGTCCATAAGGGATTTCCAATCTCTGACAAATGTAGCTGTTGCCTTTTCTCTAATCAAGCACGTCAATTTTGCCATCTCTGCAAATTCTGTCATCTTCACCAATCATTCCTCTCTTGTAGGTATTTCATGTCTGTGCATATAATATCTTGCTGTATTTACCATGTACAAAAGCAATCAAGTCTTTTTTTATTGTGTCCATTAGTCCAAGCAAGAAACATTCTGGATTCAATTA
Source organism: Pantherophis guttatus (assembly GCF_059756535.1). Lineage (NCBI taxonomy): Eukaryota > Metazoa > Chordata > Lepidosauria > Squamata > Colubridae > Pantherophis > Pantherophis guttatus. The sequence goes on from NC_142063.1 coordinate 140,633,234, forward strand.
AATATTAATGTTTAAAAATTTTTTTACATCACTATGTCCATTTGAACCCAAAATTTTCTAGCTTACAAATTCGCTAGGCATGATAAAATGACCTTCATGTTTTCCACATTTCCAACATAAATTTGAACCTCATTTAGTACATTTTTATAAAAAATTATCTTTCAAACTATGACATAATGTAAATTTCAGTCCTTTCAACCATATTTTCCCATTGTTCCATCTGTATATTATGTTCAAAGTTCTTAACCCACTTTATCATAACTTTCACTTGTTCTTCTGTTTCAAATTTCAACAAAAGTTTATACATTTTGGCAATGTCATGTTCATCATTTGTACACAGTTCAGTTTCAAATTGTATCTTCCAAATGTCCTCTTATTTACCTTAAATCTTTCTCTTAACTGTACTTAACTGAATCCTTCTGCATTCAATTGATCCCTTGATTTCATCTTATATCTTCCATGCTCTTGTTAACAGCTCTCTGTAGAGCCACGGTGGTGCAGTGGTTAGAATGTAGTACAGCAGGCCAACTCATTGCTCACTCCAGAAGTTCGATCCTGACTGACTCAAGGTTGACTCAGCCGTCCATCTTTCCGAAGTCGGTAAAATGAGGAATCAGATTGTTGGGGGCAATATGCTGACTCTGTAAACTGCTTAGAGAGCGCTTGTAAAGCACTGTGAAGTGGTATATATGTCTAAGTGCTATTGCTATTCCAAAAAATATACCCGAGGTTCATGATCCTAACACAGCAACTTTTGATTGAACCAATTTGAAGTTCAGTTGACTAAAAGATTCAGTCATAAAGTACTTAGAAAGTTATTGTACAAAACAAATTTTGAATTGTAAATCTCCCTTAATTAATCCTAGGTACTTAGACATTTCTGAATTTTGAGCAGTCAGAAGTCCCTCTTTCCTGGAACTGGAGAACAGTTCTATTACTCTGAAATTCACAGCAAACACAAAAGGAAGAATATAATAAACATGCATAGTATTATTTTGTGTACCTATTTTACACTCCACCCATCGCTATGGCTACTGAAACCACATTTTTCACTGATCAAAACAATTTACTCCCAGGGAAATATATAAATTGACTCCACCATTAGATTGTTCTCTACCCTTATTAGGAAGTGACCCTCTTTGAACACAGCAAAAGGTGTATTTGGTTATCAGAGCATAGGTAGCACTGCAAATTTGTTGTATAGATGTGTTGTCTCCTTTGCTCTGGTCATTTGTCTAATTTTTGCATGACCACATGAATTTTCTTCCCTTTTACCTGGTGCTTCATGCACTGATTGCACAACTAAATGTTGAGCAGCAGCACAGGGGAAGTTGCAAATTCTTAAAACCACTTGAACTACATCAAAATATGATGTAACTAAAGACTTGTTTCCTTCATCCTGATTTTTTTCCTGCCAGTCTTGGTGCCTGCATTGCCAAGAATGCCATTTTCCCTTACTCTTTTCAAAAGCAAAACCCTGCAAGCTCTAGAGCCGTGATGGCGAGCCTATGGCACCCGTGCCAGAGGTGGCACGCAGCACCCTCTCTGATGGCATGTGAGCCATCGCCCCAGTTCAGCTCTGCTGGACATGCGCACACGCCTTCTCTGGCCAGTTGGTCTGTGGGTTTCTGCCGCACATGAACAGGGGATGGGGTGCGTGTGGGGGGCATGCATGCATGTACAGGGGGCGGGGCACATGCAAGGGGCTGTGCGCGCATGCACAGGGATGGGGCGTGTACACGCAGGGGGTTGGAGAGCATGCATGGGGCCGTGCATACATTGCTTTATGGGGTTCAGGCATGCATGCACGCTTTGTGCACTCGGTCCGGAAAAGGTTAGCCATCACTGCTCTAGAGCAAAATGCCTTTCAGTCACTGACCCCAACCAAGAGTGTCACAAATACCACCTTAAGCTTCACAGAGTTAGATACTATACATCTCACCCCTATAAATTTATTAGACCTGTGTGGATCAACTGGATGGACCTCACTGAGACAAAGAGATGGCCTGATTTGTCTTGAGGAGGTACTGGATGGCATTTTGAAGCATTGCTTGGCAGCTCTGAAGGCCAGAAGCAACTTGTAATTTCTGGAGCCCATCAGAAGTCTCTTCTGGTTACCAGAAGGATTACAGGAGGAGACAATTGGGTCAGATGAAAGTAATCCATGTAGCTTTTTCATTTTGCTTTTAGAGGCACAGAAGCTATCGTACATTGTTTTCTGGAGTACTGGTAGTTCCAAGAGGTTGCTTTGGTGGAGCTTTCATCAAAGTGAAGTACTCCCCTGAATAGAAGCATAGACTTAATAGTTGTTATCAAAAATGATTATAAATTTGTTTAGCTCTTCACTTTTCTCTGTAACTTCCTTCGTTTCCTGCAAATGATTGACTCTCCAAGACACCTTATTATTTTCATGTTGTTAAAGACCAGAATGGTTCCTTTCTGAAAGACATTCATAGAGATTCAGAGAGGCTGGTGACACATCCTGCTTTTGAAGTTCCTAGCCATGAAGACAATGAAAATGACAATGAAACAAATTAAAGCACCAATAAAAGAATAATATGTATTTCAAGATGTAAATAAAAACCAACATCTCAATTTTATCAGCCTTGAAGCTTAAGAACTCGGCCAAAATGATCTTTAGTTCACTCAATTCCATGAGATTTTTTTCCCCCTGCATTAATTAGATTTTTTTGAAACCACATATACTGGTAGAACATCTACATAACAGCCAATATATCAGAATCAGAAAAAAGGGATATGATTTATTCAGTGTGTTGTTTATAACCAAACATTTTTTTTATTTTCCATTCCCCTCCCTAGCACTCATTTTGTCTTCCAAGGCCTATAGTCTTGTAACAGAACAAGGTACAGGTAATCTTCGACTTATGACCACAATTGAGCCCAAAATTTCTGTTGCCAACCAAGGTAGTTAGTTGTTAAGTGAGTTGCACCCCATTCTACAACCTTTCTTTCCACAGTTGTTAAGCGAATCACTGCAGTTGTTAAGTTAGTAACATGGTTGCTAAGTGAATCTGGCTTCCCCATTGACTTCGCTTGTCAAAAGGTCGCAAAAGGTGATCACATGACCCCAGGGCACTGCAACCGTCATAAGTACATGCCAGTTGAAAAGCATCTAAATTCTGATCGTGTGACCATGGAGTTGCTACAATGCTCATATGTCACTTTTTTCAGTGTTGTAACTTTAATTGGTCACTAAACAAATGGTTGTAAGTCGAGGGTTACCTGTATTACTAATTGGGGCTGCAGCACTGTTTGCAACTCTGCACAAAATCTCCCTTTGAATACCTGTTTGATTTTCCACTAGTGAAATTAAGCTTGCTCCTATACAGTGGCTTAAATTGCTTCTCTTCCTTACTATTTTTTTCTGTTTTTTAAACAAAGTTCAGACATTCCAATGCAGATTCCAGGCAGCACTGGTACTCAGTCCAGACTATAGTTCCTGCAAGGCCTGACTGGACCTTCCGCTGCTTCTTGCCCTTCCAGTCCACACAGGCAAAGTTAATTAGCTGGTTTTATAGAAGGATCCTTCCAAGAATCAGTAAAAGAAAATCAACCACAGCCTAGTCCCTGGAAAGGAGGAAGGAGAGAGAGGGGGGAGGGGGAGAGAGAGAGAGAGAAGGAGAGAGAGGGAGGAAGAGAGAGAGGGAGGGAGGGAGGGAGAGAGAAGTAGAGAGAGGGAGGGAAGGCAGGAGAGGGGGAGGGAGGGAGAGAGAGAAGGAGAGAGAGGGAGGGAGAGAGAGAAGGAGAGAGAGGGAGGGAGGGGAGGAGAGAGAGGGAGGGAGGGAGAGAGAAGGAGAGAGGGAGGGAGGGCAGGAGAGAGAGGGAGGGAGAGAGGGGGGGAAGGAGGGGGAGGGAGGGAGGGGAGAGGGGAGGGGAGGGAAGGAGAGAGAGGGAGGTAGAGAGGGAGAGTGAGCGAGGGAGGGCAAGAGAGAGAGGGGGAGGGAGGGAGGGGGAGAGAGAGAAGGAGAGCAAGGGAGGGACTGGAAGGGAGGGAGAGAGAACGAGGGAGGGAGGGAGGGCAGGAGAGAGAGGGGAGAAAGGGAGGGCAGGAGCGGGGGGAGGGAGGGAGGGCAGGAGAGAGAGGGGGAGGGGAGAGAGAAGGAGAGAGTGGGAGGGAGAGAGAGGGAGAGAGTAAGTGAGGGAGGGAGGGCAGGAGACAGGGGGAGGGAGAAGGGGAAGGAGAGAGGGAGAGAGGGAGGGAGGGCAGGAGACAGGGGGAGGGAGAGGGAGAGGGAGAGGGGGAGGGGGAGAGAGAAGGAGAGAGGGAGGGGAGGGAGGGGGAGAGAGGGAGAGAGAGACAGACAGACAGACTCAAAATAATCTTGCCTTGATTTTGTTTGGTATAACAAAAGAGAGCAGAGTCAAATTCTGGCAGGTTTTCAAGTTCTGTTATTCTACACAACAACAATATAGTAGAATTCCTGTAATCCCTGTGGTGTCTATTTCTTGACTAGGCCTCTTGAACAGCTGGCGATTATGTGGACCAGTCTATCACTGGATAGTTCCTCCCTCACTCTTCCCTGTGCCTTGCCTTTCTCTGACGTTTACACAAATGGATGCTTTCACACTTTAACAACTTTAACAACTGTGGCAAAAAAAAGTTGTAGCAGGTGGCAACTTTCCCTCTTCATTTGGGCTTAAGCAATGTTAACTACTGATTGCCTTGGTAATGAATCTTCCCCTTCTCAGATCATCTCCTTGACTCTTTATCAAAGGTCAAGATGGCGGACACACCACCTGGATCAAAGCCCTGCCCCTTTCTTCTACATGGCACAGACAACACTGTAGAAAAGGAAGAGGATGTTGATCATCTGGTGATGGTCTATCTTGGCTTTTCTTACATCTTCCCCCTTCCTAACCACATGGCAGAGTAAGTGAAAAAATGCAACTGCACTTCCACCCTTCCAAACTATTGCGGAATTTTTCATTCATCTCTAAAACCTCCTTACCGAATGTCTCAGGTTAATTTTGCGTGGTACGATGTAAGGTGGCCAACTCCCATTTTCCTTTTTAAATGTGAAATAAATCTCCTAATCAGGATTTTTGTTTCATCCAGACTCCTTCTCCCAACTCTGGGACCAAGGGAGATGACAGCTGCCTAGATTTCTGGTAGTTGTGACTTCATTTCAGTTCATAAACAGGTTACAGCTGTTAAAGCTGTTAGAATTTGACACCTACTCTTAGATGGGCCCCTCTGTCTCAGTCCTCTTTGTATCTGGGTTTACTGTAGACTGAAATCTAATACCTTTGTCTGCCTCTGCTGCTTAAAGCATCTTTCACCCTCATTCCCAACCTTGTCACAACGCTCTGGTGGCTCATTATATACATTTACATTTGGCTCTTAAAAGCCTACATGAAAATATTTCATGCTTAGCAATGAATTACTACTAAAAGAAAGCCTTCTGCCCAGGGCTTAGGAACAAGAACTTCAAAGCCATAAGAAACCACCTATTTTCTCCAAATTAGATCCTTATCACTCATTTTCTCAAACCCCAACTTTCCTAGAGTCCATAATAAAAAAAAAAGTCAGCGTATCTGACAAAGCTAGGCATACTTTTCATAAAAGAATCTAGGAAATTGTAATATTTCAGAGAAAACAAAATAGATTTCAGCAAAATCCTGAAGTATCAGTGGATATTGGGAACTGAAGCACTAAAAACTCATTTTTATTTATGTTATTTGTATCCCACCTTTATTTTTTATAAATAACTCAAAGCAGAGAACTTATCAAATTCACCTTCCTTCTCTTATTTTCCCTATAAGTAGGGAGGTAGGTGAGTGGGGCTGAAAAAGAACAACTGGCTCAAAGTCATCCAGCTGGCAGAGATGAGACTTGAACTCACAATCTTCTGCTTTTTAGCCTAGTCCAGGGGTGTCAAACTCACGTCGTCACAGTGGCGTCACATGACGTATCGGGACTTTTTTCCCCTTTGCTAAACCGGGTGTGGGCATGGCCAGTGCGTGATGCATCCGGCCCGCGGGCCAGGAGTTTAACAGTCCTGGCCTAGTCCCTAGTGTCTTAATCACTAGACCAAATTGGATCTCAATTCAATTTGTTCTGCTTTGGCTTGATTTTGGCTATCCTGTTATTTATTTGAGAGTGAGACAAAGCCATTCCTTTGCAACTCTGAGCTAAAGTGTTCAGGTTGGTGAGAACTCTTATTTAGCCCCCATCTCCCAGATTCAAAGCAATCATCCCCAATCCCAGTTTGTTTGTTCCCTTTCCAGCACACACCTACTCTATGCCAGATTGCAACCTATCTCCATTTGTAGGGAGACTACAAATGCTCTTTGACTACAAGACTGCTCTTGACTACAGCAAATTACAGGCCATGCCCAGAACTAAGGCAAAGCTCTTTAAGAGGGGAATGGCGGAGAGCCCACAATGTGTGGGTGGTGCACTGGAACAAACGATAACACATATAGTTTCAAGATTGAACAGCCCTCTCTCAACAGAGGGGGGAATACATCATCTATCTCCAGTCTACAATGCAGTCCTTTCAGCAGTTCCAGGAAGGCTCCACACCCATTTGCACTACTCAGGTGACCCTGAGTATACAGACAAACCTCCAGGTGGCCTTAACGACTTGCTAAAAGAATGCAAATGACCAACTGTCTGCAAGAAACATAAATCCTTCCATTCTCCACCATCCAGTCAAAACTGAAAAAGCTTCTTGGATGAGAAGAGAAACATCTTCAAAGAAAAAACAAGAAAATCCAGTTGCCTCCTGAAAAAGCACCTTTGGGACAATCATGACCTGGATGACTGAGAATCTCCATAGACATATAGTTCAAGAATGTCTCCTCAGGAAATTTCAAGGCATCAGGGATGATCTCATTGCAGCCACACCAGAAGCATTTAGATGGTTATCTTCCTTAGATATTGAGTTATAACATTGTGATAATATTGTGATTTTATCTTAATATTTTATACTTAATATCTTAATAGTTTAACTTGTGTGTGTGTGTGTGTGTGTGTGTGTGTAGGTCTTTGGTTATTCGGGTTTTCTCCCGCGTAAAATTGGAGGTTTCTTGGCAACGTTTCGATGAAGTCTCATTTGTCATCTTCAGGCTGGTGTTTTCGGCTTCGTGCTTCTAGGAGTAATGTGTGTGATCGCAGCTGTTTCTTCTTTTTAACTGCCAGTGGGGGTGTGAACTGATTGGGTGGGAGCTTGGCTGTGTTCTGATTGGGTGGAGGTGTGTTCTGATTGGTTGGGGGTTTGGCTGTGCTCTGATTGGATGGGGGGGTTGACTATGCTCTGATTGGCTGGGTGTGTGTTTTGTTTAGGTGGGGGCTTGGTTGTGCTCGGGTTAGTCTGAGTAGCAGGGGGATTTGAGCTGGTGAGTTGTGTTGCTGTTGTTTGGCTTCGTATATATATATATATATATATATATATATATATATATATATATATAGTGTGTGTGTGTGTGTGATATTTTTGTATGATACTGTTTTGTAGCTCTCCCTTAGCAACTGCAAAGATTTGGGGGGGGAAGAAATCAACATACACAACGTGTACTGCAAATGTAGGCAGGAGTTTTAGGAATTTGTTTAGTTTTTCCTTTTGGGGTGGAGATTTTGTAACCCCAGAAATTGTGATAGCTCCCAAAATGGAATGCTGACTGAATGTAGTTGACAATGTTTACACTTTGCTGTTAATCATCTAGAGAAAGCATCTGTTGGCATCTGGTGATCTTGGTAATCTCTTTCAAATTAGCAGAAGTAGAGATAAATGCAGTTGATTTCAATTTAAGGAAAGAGCTACCAAAATAGTCTCAGCATGTCAATTGTTTTACTAGAGGCAAGAATACTTTAGACCACTTCTACACAACATTAAAAGATGCTTATCAATCTTTACCACGAGCAGCTGTGGGTCACTCTGATCATTGTATGATTCACCTTGTACCTGCTTATAAAGACTTAAAACCATGAAACCAACAATTAAATCAGTGAAGAGTTGGACTGAGGAGGCAAAGCTAAAGCTACAGGCTTGCCTTGATTGATTGGAATGTGTTCGAAGATACCGTTGCAGACTTGGATGAATTCAGATACTGTAACATCATATGTCAGTTTTTGTGAAGACCTATGTGTGCCCACCAGAAACCTGAGAATTTACAGTAACAATAAACCTTGGTTCACAGCTAAGCTTAAGCAGCTATGTCGTACCAAAGAGGAAGCCTACAGAAGAGGCAATAGAATCTGTACAATCAGGCCAGAAACGTATCAACAAGGGAGATCAGAGCAGCAAAAAGAAGCTACTCTGAAAAGCTAAGGAATCAGTTCTCAAATGAACCAGCAAACATGTGGAAAACTCTTAAAAATATCACTGGTTACAGCAAAACTCCATCCCATGCTGAAGGAAATCAACTATTGGCAGATGAACTGAATGTGTTTTACTCTAGGTTTGAGAGAAAATTACTACCACCCATCTCCACAATCCCCATCTCAGACACACCAACATCAGCCAAGCCGCCTACAACCTATTCCATCCCATTGGCCCACCACCTCTGGTGATTACAGAGAATTAGGTGCAACATCTATTTCACAGACAAAAGCCAGGAAAAGCACCAGGCCCAGCAAGATAACTCCTTCTTGTTTAAAAGCTTGTGCTGACCAACTGGCCCCCATCTTCACCCACATCTTTAATAAATCTCTAGAGATGTGCTATGTTTCTTCTTGCTTCAAATGGTCTACTATCATCCCATTGATGAAGAAACCCTCCATCAAGGAACTGAATGACTTCAGACCGATTGCTCTAACATCTGTAGTTATGAAGACCTTTGAAAGGCTAGTGCTCGCCCACCTGAAAACCATCACGGATCCGCTGTTAGACCCCTTGCAATTTGCCTACTGAGCAAATAGATTGACAGATGATGCTGTTAATATGACTCTGCACTACATCCTACAACATCTTGAATTTCCAAAGACCTATGCAAGGCTCTTCTTTGTGGACTTCAGTTCAGCATTCAATACCATCATTTCAGATATTCTTCTAACTAAATTAAATCAGCTAGCTGTACTTGACCACACTTGTAAATGGATCATAAGCTTCCTAACAGACAGGAAGCAGCAGGTGAAGCTAGGCAAAATCACATCAGATACCTGTACAATTAGCACAGGAGCCCCCCAGGGCTGTGTGCTCTCTCCATTTCTCTTCTCTCTATATACCTATGAGTGCATCTCAAAAGATCCCTCTGTTAAAGTACAGAAGTTTGCAGATGATACAACAGTGATTGGTCTCATTCAAGATGACGATGAATCTGCATACAGACGGGAGGTTGAACAACTAGCCTTGTGGTGCAACCAGAACAATCTTGAACTAAATGCACTCAAAACTGTAGAAATGGTGATAGATTTTAGAAGAAACCCTCCTATACTACCATCTCTTACAATATTAGACAACACAGTATCAACAGTAGAGACCTTCAGGTTTCTAGGTTCTATCATATCTCAAGACTTAAAATGGACACCTAACATCAAAAACATCATCAAAAAAGCACAGCAACGAATGTTATTTCTGCGCCAACTCAGAAAGCTCAAACTGCCCAAAGAGCTGCTGATTCAGTTCTACAGAGGAATTATTGAGTCTGTCATCTGCACCTCTATAACTGTATGGTTTGGCTCTGCAACCAAACAAGACAGACACAGACTTCAATGGATAATTAGAACAGAAATTTCTAATTGCAGAAAACTGCAGAAATTGCAGAAAAAAACAATTGCTACCAACCTGCCTTCCATTGAGGACCTGTGTACTGCACGAGTCAAAAAGTGGGCTGTGAAAATATCTACAGACCCCTCACATCCTGGACATAAATTGTTTCAACTTCTACCCTCAAAACGACACTATAGAGCACTGCACACCAGAACAACTAGACACAAGGACAGTTTTTTTCCAAATGCCATCACTCTGCTAAACAACTAATTCCCACAACACTATCAAATTATTTACTAAGACTTATTCTTCTCGTCCTTCCTAGTACCTATCTCTTCCCACTTATGGCTATAACATGTTGCTTGTATCTTTACAATTTATATTGTTTTATTGTTTCCTAGTATGATTTGATTGCTTATTAGTATCCTACTATGACTATCATTAAGTGTTGTATCACTAAGTGTGATTCTTGATGAATATATTTTATTTTTTTCTTTATATACACTGAGAGCAAATGCACCAAAGACAAATTCCTTGTGTGTCCAATCACACTTGGCCAATAAAGAATTCTATTCTTGCTTTGGAGGGACTGAGGGGTAGATACAGTATTGCCTCCAATTATCCTCCTCCATCCTTCTACCTATCGTTCCTGAATTAAACTATACAGGGATGAAATGTGCTGCTCTCATTGCCAGCCCCTATCCTGCCTCTAATGTCTCCAATTGACTCCCTGCCAAACAATGCCATTCTGATGATCAGCATGCGGCACTGATAGGAAAGACATTTATTGATTCTTCTAGTTTTGCTGCTCTCTTCAGCATGTCACCCAAAAAATTAGGATGGGGGGGGTAATCTGTAAGTCACAGCATTGCAGCAGAAATGTGGCAAGTGGATACAGGACTTTCATATACAGGCTCCTCCTTCTGTCCTTCCTCATATACTCGTTTTGCTTTGCTTTTGATAACATAAACTGAATAAATTGACAGTTTGGTCTAGTGGTTAAGGATCTTGAAACCAGGAGATGGTGAGTTCTAGTCCCACCCTAGGCACAAAGACAGCTGGGTGATCCTAGCCAGTCCCTCTCTCTCATCCCTAAGAAGGAGGCAATAGCAAACCACTTCCCAAAAACTGTTATCAACCTGAAGTCAACACTGACTCAACCCTGCCCCAAAAATCATGCTGATGATACTCAGCTGTACATTTCCACCCCAGACCATCCCAATGATGCCTTGGAAGTGATGTCCCAGTGCCTGGAGGCCATGCGGGTCTGGATGGGGAGAAACAGGCTTCGACTCAACCGTTCCAAGACTGAGTGGCTGTGGCTGCCGGCGTCCTGGTATAGCCAACTGGTGCCATCGCTGGTTATTGGGGGCGAATCATTAGCCCCCACGGAAAGGGTCCGCAACTTGGGCGTCCTCCTGGACGCATGGCTGTCTTTAGAAGAGCATATGACGGCCGTGGCCAGGGGGGCTTTCTATCAGGTTCGCCTGATATGCCAGTTGCGCCCCTTTTTGGATCGGGACTCCCTATGCACGGTCACTCAAGCACTCATCACTTCTCGTCTGGACTATTGTAACGCTCTCTACATGGGGCTCCCCTTGGGGTGCATCTGGAGGCTCCAACTGGTGCAGAATGCAGCCGCGCAGGGGATTATGGATTATGACGGGTCGCTCCCATGTGACTCCTCTCCTGCGCGAGCTGCATTGGCTTCTGGTGGACTTCCGGGTGCGCTTCAAGGTGTTGGTGATCACCTTTAAAGCGCTCCATGGCTTAGGGCCGGGGTACTTACAGGACCGCCTTCTGTCACCAATTGCCTCCCACCGGCTAGTTCGCTCCCACAGAGGGGGCCTCCTCAGGGTGCCGTTGGCCAGACAATGTCGGCTGGCGACCCCCAGGGGGAGAGCCTTCTCTGTGGTGGCACCTGCCCTCTGGAACAATCTACCCCCAGAGATACGAGTGATCCCAGACCTCCGGACTTTTTGTCGGGCCCTTAAAACCTACTTTTTTCAATTAGCTGGGCTGTCCTGATTTTATGGTTGGTTTTAAATTTTGATATTGATTTTAATTGAAATGTTTTAAATTATGGGCCAAATTTTATTTAATTATTTTAAATTTATTTTAACTTTTGTGTATGAATGTTTTATATTTGGCTGTTCACCGCCCTGAGTCCGGAAGGGCGGTATAGAAATCTGAAAAATAAATAAATAAATAAATAAATAAATAAATAAATAAATAAATAAATAAATAAATATGAATAAAGTTAAAAACAAAAGCAAAGTAGGACAACCATGCAGATAATGGCAGCTAGAATTCCTTCCACCACCACCCCCAGCCTTACCAGTGGTGGCCATTTGACTACACATACATCAGTGGTGGGTTGCTACCGGTTTGTCCCGCATTGGGTGAACTAGTAGCAACAGCGGCGGGAGGCTCCGCCCACCCGCCCGAACACTTCTGCGTATGTGCAGAAGCCTCTGCGCACGCACAGAAGCATTGCGCATGCATGCAAGCACACGTGCGCACATACACGAGCGAACCAGTAGCAAACTAAATTGAAACCCACTACTGACATACATGCAGAAAAGCAAAAGGAAGAGTTAGAGTTAAGGTTGCATTCTGGATAATATACTCAGAGGAGGGAGGGGGTTTAGAATGGAGCAATTGGCAACATTCTGAGTCAGACTTCAGCTGCCCCTCCCATAAGGGTGTGCTGGGGATTTTTGTTCTGAATGTTTTTCCTTCTGCTGTTGTGACCAGGTTGGTAAGAATGGTCTACCTGTCTTAAGCTCTCAAAGCGAGAGGTATACAGATGTTATTGTCAACCTTGAAGCTGGCCTAACTCTGGCCATTTTCTTTTGTAGCTTTCCTCTAAGGAGGTTTCTTTTTGCATTGCTTCAGGGCTGACACAGCCTGAAGCTAAAAGGCCAGGGAGTGGGGGAGTGTAGAGATAGCTGGGTGTTGTAGCCTAAATAAAATTCTTCTCCCTGGGAATCAAGGACATTTGTGCAGGTGTTTGAAAGGTGGAGACTGAGGTCACCTAGCAACTGGACTACATGCTGATTGGACAATGTGACTGGAGAGGTGGGGGAGTGACAACATTTTACTTTTAATTGGGTGCAAAACCGGTGGGAACTTAGAGTTGGTTTTCCACCAAGTCTGTGCCAATTTGATATGTCCCAATAAAATGTTCTTTGAGGAATATGCCTGCCTCTGAGTTCTCATTGAAGGTGATGTATTACTTGGAACCTTGACAGTTATATTATGCAAGATATACTACTACTATTATATAATGCTCCCATGTATGGTATTTTTTACATGCTTTCTTCCTCCTTCCCCCTTGAGAGAAAGGGAATTCTCTATTTCTACACAGTGCATTCTTACAGCTGTGAAATGTTTTCGGTTACATTGTCCAAATTTGGCTCGTTTCTAAACTTCATATTTCTTTGGCCAGCTTTTTTTTTCCCCTGCACCAAATTTGCTTTTCAGACAATTATGCTATGGACAGAACTATTTCTAATATTCTGTTAGCTTGGGAGAGCTTCTCGATTCTGTGGAAGATAGTGGAGAGGGTGAGATTGGCGCTGTAATTTCAATGTCACACAATTTTAGCCTATAACACCATTTCACCATTATGATATTTCAAGCCCAGGAATTAGTTTTTGTTACATTTCGGTCATTGCTATTTCCAGCTATTTAGGGAGCCAACAGCAGAATGGTGGCAGATGAGGCTGATCAGGGATCAGCAAGGAAGAAATGTAAGTTCACAAGCCTAAAGGGCCAGTAAATGCTGCAATCTGATCACACCTGCAGCTGGCCAAAATAATGGTCCCCAGTATAACTGATAACACCTTTACGCTGTTCTTTGAATCAAATTAAAGATACAGCTAAGGACAGCTGAACCTATGATAGGAACACAACAAAAAATAAGATGTTGCCAGAGCATAGTTAAGTACAAGCAGGAAAATATCCATTGGGTTAGGTACATTCATTATTCTTTGGTTATACTCCGTTTTATTCTACAGTTCACTCACCTCTCTGAAGATTAGGTGAATAAAGCAAGTAATTGTGTGAAGGTGAAGAGATACAACAAATTGACTGCAATGTTTGGATAGATAAGATAGGCATCCAGTTTGCAGAATATATAGGGATTGGTGGTGACATAGCAAAATGACTTTGGGATCACTTCTATTAACTTTATGCGCTTGCTTTTGAATGCTTTTGTGTGTGTGCTTGCTGTGAACTCCTGGCAATTGCCTAGATAAGTCCCTGCATTTTTCTTGGCAAGATTTGGGAGACAGTTTGCCATTGCCTCCTTCTTAGGACTGAGACAGAGTGACTGGCACAAGTCCCAAAGGGGGACTAGAATTCAGTCTCCCAGGATCTAGCTTGGTGTCTTCCTGATTACACCAAACTGGTTCTCTTCCACCAACTTTATTTTGTTTGTAAAGCATCGATGGTATAATTCTTGTTGCACTTTAGAATCTAAAGTAAGACTGTTACTGTGGAGGAAACTGAAATTAAATTCCCTTCCATTCTCCCCATTTCAGAATAGTGAAGCCTTAAACCAGAGGTCTTCAAACTTGGCAGCTTTAAGACTTGTGGAGTTGAAGTCCACAAGTCTTAAAGCTGCCAAGTTTGAGGACCCCTGCCTTAAACCAAGTGTTTCCCAACCTTGGCAGCTTTAAGATGGGTGACCTTCAACTCCAGAATTCCCCAGTCAACCTTGCTGGATGGGGAATTCTGGGAGTTGAAGTTCACTCATCTTAAATTTGCCATGGTTGGGAAACACAGTCTTAAATACTATCCAGGAGGTGCTACACTTAGGGAAACATGCCAGATGGCAATCCACATTGCAAGTGCTTGGCAGTTAGAAAGGGCTCAGATTTTTTTCCTATAATTATAATGCAGCTCTAATACTGTGCAAAAAAGATAATAAAACTAAGGAAGATGTATTTCCCAAGGATGTGGATTCCACAGGTGAACAAGCAGCCACTTCATACTTCTTGAGCTAGAAACTCTGGGAACGTCTCTCAATACATCAAATCTCAGAGATCTAATATGTCAAATTTACCACAACAGACAATGCTGAGATTGAGGATTTGCAAGCACACCTTCAGCTTCACTGAAGGAGTAACATCACTCTAGGAGAGAAAGATGCTTTTTTAAAAAAACAGACAGACAGACAGACTTGCCTCCTACCATTGCCAAAAGTCCCCTTCCCTTCGTGAAGGAAATTGTAAGGAAAGGCATTTGTGATTGCTCTGTAAAAAATATTGGAAATTATGTCTCTTTGCTCAGGCCTCCTGAGGAGAATGTGCCAGCTGTGTCTAATTGAATATGAATTTTCTCCAACAACCTTTCTTCCTCTTATGAATTGCCACTCTGAACAAAACCTTGAGAAGCTGTTCTTAAGATGTCACTTGGAAGAAAAGAGTTCAGAGAGCAAAAAGAAAAAGAGAGAGAGCAACAAAAGGCGCTCGGCATTTGCTTTGCCCAACTCCTTTCAGGCTCTCTGATGTCTGCTGGGTGACCTCTACATCCACCTCCCTGGGATGGATCAAGGAGATACAAGCAGGGTTAAAATTTAAAGCTGTTTAAATTGGTCTCAGTTTGTTGCAACCAAAATCTTTTGTGATAATGCAGCACTGAATTAGGGAAAAGGAACATCAAAGCCGGATCACAAACCCCTGGCTAGAAAAATTGTTTTCATGTGGATTAGCTCCACTGGTCCAAGAGTACACCATATAATGCTCGCAGACATTCTATGTGCTTTCTTAGAGGTCCATTAGACTTTCTACTCTTTTAGCTTTAAACTAATTTTAAAAAACACTATTAAATAGGAAGGTAGCATGGTCCAAAGGGAAGCATCAGCATCTAATAAAACATTTATTTGTAGCACTGCCTTGATCCCCACAAAATCCTACTTAGAGGATCATGGGATCTCCTTCCAATAAATGAGGGACTAGCCATACTCGCTATTAGAAGTCCTTTTGTGGCTAGACAATGACTTCCATAATAACCATTTGTTGAAATATGCAGTACAGATTCTCCATCTTCCAATATGTCTCTGGATTTGTATCTTACACTAAACTGATCAATTTAGTCTGGATCCTTTTTCATATTTCACGCAACACATATTGGGATGAAGAAAAGATTACTAGAGTAGTGGCCAAAAGTCCTCCTGCCCAGAAGTGGCCCGCCCACAAATTGCTTTCTGACTTAAGGAAATCTTTAGTAAGGACAATTTTTATTATCTGATCAATCCAGGTCTCATAGAGAAGCGAACACTTATGAATCTTTCCTCTAAACTAGTTTAGGGAATTTGGGATGAAAGTATCTTCTTCTTACTCAATTCAAGGAAATTTCTCTTGTTGTTATCTTCAGCAGTATCTTGCCTTCCTCCCTCTTCCTCTCTCCCCTTTTCAGAATTGATTTTCTTCCTTCATTTCCACCGATGCTTTTCCATTGACAGTATGACCATCCTGGCCATTCCTTCTTAGCCATTCCTTGCTCTTGCATTCAAAGACACAAGCGACTCATTCCATGGAAACTTGTGGCCCTGCAAATGCTGATGAATTATAATTCTCAAGTGCTTATTTTATGCATAACAATATTTGAAACCTAGCCCAGTCTTGAGAGAGGCTGGGCACCTGATCTGTCCCCGTACCCACACACACACACACACACAGCCAGTCGAGGGTTAAGGAAACACTTTGGAACGCACCCAGGTCTTATCTTCCACTTGGCAGCGATAGACACACCGTCTGCCAAGTGACTTTATTTTCAAAGTAAAAACAGAAAGATAAATACTCAAGAGTCCAAATGTCCGACACTTTAAATCTTTCTCTCAGCAGTTCCGGACGAGGCTTTAGTGACTATCTAAGGTTTGCTTTGTTCGTCACAAGGATCCTTTGACCATTATATAGTCTATTATATAGTCTCTGGGGTGTGGTCCAGTGACTCAGTTCTAATCCCTAGCACGCCTCCTAAGCTGCTGCAAACATTTATCACGCCTTCGGAGGCGTGCGTCCAGGAATGATGTTTCCTCATCACTCTGATTTGAATCAGCTGTCTCTTCTCCCTCGGCCGGCACTTGAGACAATGCCAGAGGGGAGGGGCCTGGAGAGGGAGGCCTGGCTGACTCCTCTTCCTCATGCTCGGAACTTTCTTCCTCCGATGGGACAGGCTCAGAGGGCGGGGCCACAACAGCACCTAACAACAAATCCAGACAAGGTAAACAAGTGATGAAAAGCAGTAAGACAGCCAGCCTTGGTCTAGTGGTTAAGGAACTGGGTTAGAAACCAGAAGACTGCAAGTTCCAGTCCCACCTTAAGCATGGAAGTAGGCTAGTCACTCATTCTCAGCCCAATGTACCTCACAGGTTTGTTATTATGGGGAAAGCAGGAAGACATACCATATTTTTCGGAGTATAAGATGCACCGGAGTATAAGGTGCAGCTTAGTTTTTGGGGAGGAAAATAATAAAAAAAAAATCTGCCTACCTATTCATCTGGCTAGCGTCCTCAGTCTGGTCAGCTTCAGCACATTAGTTTGCTAGTTTTTTATCCCCTGCTTGGGGATAAAAAAACAGCTTCTAAGGCACAGCTGAGAGGAAGCAGCAATGAGAAAAGCAGGCCAAGCGGGGGGGGGAGAGATCGCTTCACTTGGCTAGCGCCTAGTTAGGGCTGAAAAAAAGCTTCTAAAGAACAGCAGAGAGTTGGAGCAAAGCATGGAGATCACTTCACTAGCTAGTGCCTCGTTAAAGCACAGCAAAGCTGGGAAGATCGCTCGCTAGTGCCTCATTAGCGCCTCGTTAGAGTTGAAAAAAAGCTTAGAAAAAGCTACATTCGGAGTATATGACGCACCCAAATTTTCAGCCTCTTTTAGTGGGGAAAAAGGTGCATCTTATACTCTGAAAAATATGGTAATCCCAAAGTGCATATCTAAATATCTATGGACATTCTTAGTCATCCAGGTTATGGTTGTCACAAAGCTGCTTTTCCAATGACTGAGAATCTCCATAGATATTTAGCTATGCACTTTGGGACTCTTCAAATGGTGCGGGAGTGTGAACCAATTTTTAGAAAAATCGCAAACTACAGGAACCATTTGTGCTTCAGTTTGAGATGCAGACATCATGGACTCATCCCCAAGAGCCTGTGCTTATGTTCAACAATGCAGGGACACAGGGCAGAAAACATTCTGCAGCCAAGGAGCTCCACACCCATTTGCACCACTCAGATAACCCTGAGTAATAAGATAAACCTCCAAGCGGCCTCAGTGACTCTCTAAAAGAATGTAAATGACCAGTTGTCTGGAAGGAGTGCGTCCCAGCACTGACATATAAATCCTTCCATTCCCCACCATCCAGTCAAAAGAACTGGAGAAGCTTCTTGGATGAGAAACAAAATGTCTTCAAAGAAAAACAAAGAAAGAAAGTCCAGTTGCCTCCTGAAAAAGCACCTTTGGGACAATCATGACCTGGATGACTGAGTAGCTCCATAGACATTTAGGAGGAGGTAAGAGTATTATTTATGTTTGGCACCTTCAGTTATTTATAAACATAATAAAGTCAGGATAAAAAGCTAATAAATAAATAAATAAAAACAATAAAACAAGCATTCTGACAATGACCACCCATAATCACCACTGGAAATTGAACTTTAGAAATATGTGGAAAGCTGCAAGCCACCCAACTCTACTCCATGGATGGCATTGATGTAATCCTTGGCTTTCCATGCCAGAAAATTCTCAACCTGCAAGACGAGGGAGGTGCACAAATGCATTATCACAGTTTCCTATTTAAAAACAACAACAAACTATCATAAAAATCTCAGATCTAGTACTTATTTTTATACCTTCACACTTGTAGGCATCGTACAACTGTAGAATTTAGAGAAGGGGGGAAAAAACTAGCCTTCTTCATAAAGAAAATAGGTTTTGATCCTTGGATCCATACATTTTTAAAATGTCAGCTTTTGCCTGAAATGTTTAGTGGATTTCTTTTGTCTCCATTAATAAATAATCATCTGTCTATGTATCATTAGCTTACCTAATTAAAAAAATAAAAACCAGTGCTTGTCATTTTAATAATCTGCCTACTTATTTTAGCTGTTTTACAATGTAAAGAAGGCTAAAGAGAAAATGATACATTTTTCTGAAATGATTCCATTCAATTTTTCCCTCTCTATGCAGATAAAAGTATTTCCCAGCTCAGAATTTGAGGTTTGTGTGTTTACTAATTACACAGTGCATCTATCATAAAACATGTGCTTATATGTAACACACAAAAGGAGATCATTCTGGAGGGGGGGCAAAACGGAGAATTTTTATGATGTAGTATCCTTTGGGCTGCAATCCAAAGTTCCCTTCTGAATTGATTGCATAATTGTAATGCCAAACTATTTTTCAAGTTTTTCAGCAAAAAAATGTAGTCATACTTTTACGAATAGGAAAGATAAAAAGCTTCACATACTTGAAAAGTTATTCAGAACTTATAATAATAATTCTTTAAGGCTATGAGGGTTGTTTGGGGTTTTGTTGAATCAAAGCAATGAAGAGCTAGCTACATCTTTTTCTTCAGCAATTTTATATCCCATACTTCTCCAGTGACTTCAGTTATACTTCCCCCTTCCTTCCATTTTGTTCCCAAAGCAAAAAAAAAAAAAATGTATAAGATTTGGATGAGAGAACTAGTAATTATTGTGGACAAGTTTGAACCAGAAATCCAGATTCACTTTGCCCACTCAATTGGATCTCACTAGCCAGCCACACTGAGAAGAGAAACACTCCCAAGTGCTAGTAGTAGATGTTCACAAAACCTTGGTCAAATGAGAGGAGCCATTTTAAATTTATTTATTGTTTATTTATTACATGTATTTATATGCCGCCATTCTCCCAAAGGACTCAGGGCGGCGAACACAAGTTAAGAAACAAGTACAATAAAATCACATTTTAATCCAAATAATTAATTAATAGTAAATAATAAAACCCGGAATCAGAGTCAGCCTATTTGTTTGAAAAGCCAAGTCTTCAAGTTCCGATGGAAGGAACGGAGATCAGGAGCCATCCGGAGCTCAGTAGGTAATTCATTCCAGAATGAATGGGTCTCAAAGTGTTGCATATGGATATATATACACATACACACACACACACACACACAAAAAGGCAGGTAGGGTCAGCAATAAGTCAGGTTATTATTATGGTGGACCACACAGTCAGTCAGTCAGATCTTTATAGTGAATTTGGCATTTTTGTCCACCTATTGAGTGAGTTTCTCCCAAGAATCTGGGATAGGCAAGAGGTTGTTGCCTGGTGGTATTTAAGGTGCATCTCAGTAAGTAAACTGTTCCAAATAAAGCAGCATTTTGCAATTGACTGATGGTGGGGATTTTGTCAGTGCCGATGGTGTTATAACAGAATAACAGTGTTAGAAGGGACCTTGGATGGACTAGACCTTCTGCTCTGGCAGGAAACCCTATACCATTTCAGACAAGTGATTGTCCAAACTCTTCATAAAAATTTCCAGTGTTGGAGCAGTAACACTCAAGGTACCTATCACTATTGGTACTACCTTTGCATTCTTTTGTCATAATCATTCTACTTCTATTTGCAGGTCCTTTGTTTTGTGATTTTCTTCAGTTCTTCCCCTCTATTCTTCTGTCTCCATATTATTATTATTAAGTTTTATTCCATCTTTGGAGAAAGAAGCGGGGAGGGAGGGAGGGAGGGAGAGAGAGCAGGAGGGAGAGAGAGTCACTTCAAGGCAGCAAAAGTACCTAATAGTCCTACCCCCTGTTTTCTCCACAAAAACCCTGTAAGATGGGTTGGCTGAGAGAAAGAGTGACTGGCTCCATGTCACCCAATCAGCTTTCATGGCTATGGAAAGGCTAGCACTCCTGGTTTCTAGCCTAGTGTCTTAACCGCTACACCAAAATGGTTCTCTCGGATTGATTCAGAACGACATACCCAGCCCCATCTGTTTCTTCCTATGTTTCCCCTTCTTCCAAAACTATTGTGGGATCGGGGGGGGAGAAAGTGAAGAGAGAATAATTTCTAGAACAGGCCCATTATTGGGGAGACACTCTAGGACTCCATCTTGCCCACTGCTAACCCTCTGTTCACATAAGATACAAATAGATGATGTGTTTCTTGTTTTTATCAGATGTTTTAATTATATATGAATTGGGCATCACCCTGTGCACTTAAGAGACAAATGTACTTTACCCACGCAATAATAAATAATAAAATGTTGCCCTGCTTGAATTAATTTTTAAGGGCCAAATAAACATGAAGCTCTTGGAATGCAGGAAAAAAATACTAGGCAGCTTATTACTCATAATGAAATAAAGTGCCATATGAATCTGAATGGGCTTTTGATCCTAATGAGTCTGCTTCACACAAGAAAATGGAGAGTGACATCTGGAGAAGCGTTCTTCACATTTGTCCTTGAACAGCTCTGTGTCAACTTCTCTAGAAAAATTAAAATACATTCCAATAAATGGAATGGCATTTGCCCTAGTATCAGCCCTACTGTGGAGTACATTCACTCTTTAGTTGCCTGTCCCCAAATTCAGTGCTTGCATTTGGTCACAGAGAAAGACATAGCAACTTCAGCTGCTATTATGTTGTTAGCTCCTTACATCATACTGAGATTTGATGAAGAAGAAAAAAAGAAAAGCTTTTACAACCAATTGTGTTCCATGTATTTATTTTTACCAATGGCTTTGAATAATTTTACAGTCTCTATGGTGCAAACTTTTTTGTTTAACTGACACTATGTTACTGCTTTCAAAAATGTACTTGTGAAAGCGAAAGTGTTTTGTGTCGCTGCTTCAGATGGTTATTATTAGCAGTTTCAGCTTTGTACCAACCCGCTTCTCGCAACAGAGATTTCAAAAGATTAAATGGAAGAGGAAGAGGAGTCTAGCAAGGATAATAAGGGTATCAAAATGAACCAAAGATTTCTTCAGAATGCATTTTAAATATTCAAAGGAAGAGGTGGCCAGTCTAATAGGCAATTACATGTCTATGGAGATTCTCAGTTATCTAGGTCATGGTTGTCCCAAAGGTGTTTTTTTTTTCCAAGAGGCAACTGGACTTTCTTGTTCTTCTTTGAAGCTTAAAGAAGCTTCTTGGATGAGAAGCAAAACTTCTCAAAGAAAAACCAGAAAGTCCAGTTGCCTCTTGGAAAAAAAACACCTTTGGGACAGTCAATTACATGTTTAAAATCAAACAAGTGAAAACCTAGATCAGTGACGGCTAACCTTTTTGTCATCGCGTGCCAAAAGCGGGGTGTATGGGGAGGGGGTCGTGCACGCGCACGCCCACACCCATAATTCTATGTGCCCAGCCACCCACACATGCGCGCATGACCCCCTGCGTGACCCCCTGCGCTCCCCCCTCTTTTGGCTTGCGATGGCACAGTGGGCCCAGTAGGCCTGTTTTTCGCTCTCCCCAGAGCCTTTCTAGGAGCATGGGGAGGACAAAAACGGCCTTCCCCACCCCTCCAGAGGCCCCCCGGAGGCCGGAAACAGCATGTTTCCTGACTTCCAGTGGGCCAAGAAGGCCTGAAAATCAGCTGGCCGGAGCTGAGCTCAGGTGCCCATCAATATGGCTCTGCATGCTATCTGTGGCACGCGTTCCATAGGTTCACCATCACGGACCTAGATGGTTAGTAGTTCAATTATCTGAAAGAAATAAGACAAAACATACAGGTAGTCTTCAATTTACAGATAACCTTCAATTTATAACCACAACTGTGCCCAAAATTGTGTTGCTAAATGAGACAGTTGTTCAGCCACATTTTATGACCTTTCTTGCCACGGTTGTTCAGTGATTCACTGCCGTTGTTAAGTTAGTAACCCGGTTGTTAAGTGAATCTGGCTTCCCCATTGACTTTGCTTGTCAGAAGATCAGAAAAGGGGATGAGGTGACCATCATAAATATGAGTCAGTTGCCAAGCCTCTGAATTTTGATCATGTGACCATGGAGATGCTGCAATGGTTGGAAGTGTGGAAAATGGTCATAGGTCACTTTTTCAGTGCCACTGTAATTTCAAACGGTCACTAAACGAATGGTTGTAAATTGAGGACGATCTATATAGGCACTGAGATGTAGAAGGGAGGCGCTGGAGGAAAAGACATGCAGAGTTTTATTTTTTTTATTTTTATTTATGTATTTGATTTAAATCCTGCCTTTCTAATATCGGGATGAGAGGTCCAGATTTTGCTAAACTACAATTCCTACAATGTCAGCTCAGCCAAAGAAGAAGGCAGTTAGAAACCTACAGATTCCCATCCCTGACCAAATGCCAACTTTATTTCACTTAAAAAAGTTCAGTAAGAAAGGAGCAGGCTCAACATTTATGTACTGTTGCATATCATTTGGAATGAACTAGAATGCCTGATTTGACAGGAGAGACTTGAATCCTGCAAAGAAACATGGAATAGAAAAATATACGTACCGGTACAGTGCAATATTTTGTTAAAGATCCTTCTTGCCTATGTCAAATTTCACTTGGTTTCTCAAACTGCAACACAAAGGCATCCTAATAACTCTTTTTTAACAACTCTTTACAATGTTGCCTACGTCTCCTCCCCAGTTTGCCCCAAAGGGAGCCTAAAATCATCTTTAGGGAATTTTTCCTTCTCCCAATACATCTAGTTTTAATACAATCTAATCTAGTTTTAATACAATCTAAGGAGCTTCCATGATAATGTTGTGGTCAGGGTTGTCCCAAAGGCACCTTTTCAAAAGGCCACTGGATCTTTGAAAAGGAAAAACAAAGGTGAGCTGCCTTTTGAAAAGACACCTTTGGGACAACTACGACCTAGATGACTAAGAATCTCCATTGACATAATCAAGGGCTAGGATCTGCCCAGCTTTTATTGGTGCCTGAGGCAGCTGCAGTCATGTCCTTCCCATTCAGTCCCCATTCAGTTCAGTTGAGCTGGAAGAAAGCTCAGGCTTTGTATCCTCCATCTTCTCCCTCTCCTTCATACTGAAATACTGATCTTCCAAGAGTTAACACTGAATTGTGCTGCTGTTGTAATTGCTGTTGTCTTTACCATGGGAATATTGATAATCCAGTCACATTTGCTGAATTATTTTGATTGGGACGATTAAAAAATAAGAGAAAGCACATTACAGATGCACAGAGACCAGAGGTGGGTTTCAGCAGGTTCTGACCAGTTCTGGAAAACCGGTAGTGGAAATTTTGAGTAGTTCAGAGAACCGGTAGTAAAAATTCTGACTGGCCCTGCCCCATCTATTCTCTGCCTCCCGAGTCCCAGCTGATTGGGAGGGAATGGAGATTTTACAGTATACTTCCCCTGGAGTAGGATGGGAATGGAAATTTTACAGTATCCTTCCCCTGCCATGCCCACCAAGCCACACCCACAGAACCGGTAGTAAAAAAATTTGAAACCCACCACTGACAGAGACAAATGTGTGATGGTGGGGGAGAAAAAAATGCTCTGTGCATGATCATAATAATTGAAGGAGGAAAATGCCTTGAGGAGCGAGAAAAAAAAGTAAAATCCAGGAGCATAATACTTCGGAGAGCTGTCATTTTAGGTTTCTCTTATTTGTATTTCAAGTCGGTTCTTCCAATCAATCAGAAAGTCTTTAGGGAGGAGGGATTTTGTCTGATTTAAGTATATTGATCTTCTTTATCTCTGGCAGGACCATCGATCTCCCAAAGATTGATCATTCTACGAAAAAAAATCATTCCTGCTGCCATCAAGAGGTCATCCGGATTTCTGCAATGTAGATCTTAGATAAGTAAAAAGCAAAAATAGGATTATAGTCAAGAGTGGAGAAAAGGAAGAAAGCTATTTACTTCCACTCAGAAGAAAGCAAATTCTCCTAAGGAATTCAGGTTCAATAAAAGGTAAAGGTTCCCCCTCGCACATATGTGCTAGTCGTTCCCGACTCTAAGGGGCGGTGCTCATCTCCATTTCAAAGCGGAAGAGCCAGCGCTGTCAGAAGACGTCTCCATGGTCATGTGGCCAGCATGACTAAACACCAAAGGCGCACGGAACGCTGTTACCTTCTCACCAAAGGTGGTCCCTATTTTTCTACTTGCATTTTTAACGTGCTTTCGAACTGCTAGGTTGGCAGAAGCGGGGACAAGTAACAGGAGCTCATCCCTTTACGCGGCACTAGGGATTTGAACCGCTGAATTGCCGACCTTTCAATTGACAAGCTCAGCTTCTTAGCCACTGAGCCACTGCATCCCTTTTCACGCCCACCATGGCTACGCCCACCCAGCAACCAGGCAGAGAACTCCTTGCTAAAATTTTTGAAGCCCACCCCTGGAAAATGCACTGAATCGGTCCATTCTTAAATCTATAAGGACAACAATATTGTCCAACTCTGTTGAGAAGGTGCACTGAAGTTCTTCTATTTCTTTGGTGAGGGGAAGAGTTTCTGTCAACACACTTTTCTACTGACTCAATAATGGAGGAATACACATGTGTACATTCAAAGAATCCTTAGGTATGTTGAACGCCTGCTCCCGTGAGGAGCACACCCTGAACTTGAACCCAGGAAGTTAAAGAAACCATGCAATGCTCACTCCACACAACAGCTTTCTTAGTCTCTGCTAAGGGATCAGCCCTTTCAGGTAGGCCAGGTCAGGAAATGATATAAATCTGATTGGAACTTTACTTTTATTGACATTCTTTGTATAGTTTCTCCAGGGTCATCTCTATGACCCTCTGCTTGGTCTACCAAATTTGGGCTGCAAAAATTCTTGTTTACTCTCCCATTTTCCCTCCA
This sequence comes from Pantherophis guttatus, assembly GCF_059756535.1. NCBI lineage: Eukaryota > Metazoa > Chordata > Lepidosauria > Squamata > Colubridae > Pantherophis > Pantherophis guttatus. The sequence continues at coordinate 140,658,690 of NC_142063.1, forward strand.
GAGGAAAGCAATGCTCTACTCTGTTTCATTGCTGTTGAAATTATTCAACATTCCTTAGGCAGGGCAACAGCTGTTTAAGAAGAGCAAAACTGAGGAAACAGAATGAGTGAGTGGAAAGAAGATAATTATCTTAAGACAGCATAGGGAGCTGGGTAATATCAAGAGTGTTCAGGTGATGCCATGCTCAAAGAACAAAGCAGAGGGAGTTGTAGGATGAGCCCAGATTCATGAGAGGCAGAGATATTTCACAAAGCACAAAGCAAGATTTTTCAATTGCAAGCAATCATGGGAATGAACAGAGACCTTGCTTAAGTCTGACAGGCTCGGCAGCACCCTGTAGATGTTACTCAATGAATCAGGTGGGGCAGTCCTGCTCCTGCCAGCTCTTAGACTTAGTTAGTACCTATGTCTCAGCCACTGGAAGCTAAGTAAATTTTGTACTCTAGAACAGGAGGAGAGACATGGATTCTAATATCTTTTGATTTCCAGCAAGTTTTGCTTTTGGAAAAGTATTTGCCATTGTTGGAAGAAATATCCTTCTGGGTTCAGTTCCAAGTGGGGAGAAAGACACTGGAAACATGGAGGCTGATTGGAAAGATGGTTTAATGATGAAGCAGAACCACCAGCAGTCCTGGGTTCTAGTGCAACTGACCACATAGAGTTGAGGGGGGTGGGTTATACCTTCTTTGGGCTTTGTACTTGAACTTCCTGTTCCTGTGCAAGAACATTATTCTATTGACTGTTGTCAGATTCCCATGGGGCTATGTAGGGGTTATGTAGGGGTCATAGATGGCGCTACAAGCAACGTACAAATCCTGGGTGTTTGTCTGAGCTAGGTTTGGTTGAAGTTTGGTCTGCTCTGAGATGATGCAATGTTCTTTTTTTTATATATATTTTAAATTACTAACATTACAAACAACATGTACAATATTTCACCCTGTGCTATACATAAGAAAGGAAGATTTGGTTCTTCGGATATATCCTCATGATCGCCAAAATCCACGTTCTCGGGGTACAGGTACCGAAGCATCCAATTTTCCCAGCGCATAGTCCACAAATGGTTTCCAAATTTTCCAGAAAATATCTTCTTTATAGTCACCATTTCTAATTTTAATATCACATGTCATTTTATCATTTAAAGCTAATTTCCACATTTCACAATACCATTCTTCTATTCTAAAATTCACATCTAATTTCCAATATCTGGCTATTATAATTCTACCCATTATAATCATAATTCTAATCAATTCTTTCTCATATTTTGTTGGTTCTATTTCCTTAATTATCAACAGTAATATAGTTTCTGGTCTCAATATTATTGCTTTCCCCATCATTTCAAATATCATTTCCTCCAATTGTTGCCAAAACTTTTTAACTTTATCACATTTGTACCACATATGTTCGTAAGTCCCTAATTCCATATCACATCTCCAACATTGTTTACTAATTTTTTTATCCATCAATGACAATCTTAATGGAGTCAAATACCATTTCCAAACAACCTTATAATTATGCTCTTTAATCCTTACAGATAAAGTCTTCATAATTCTACTCTTCCAATTCACGTTCCAATCTAAATCTGATATTTTAATATTAAGTTCTTTTTCCCAATTCATCTTCATCACCCTTTGTGGTTTTCCATCAAAATTTATAATCTTATATATCTTACTAACGAGTCCCTTTAGCCCAATTTCATCTTTCATAATTTGGAATACTAAATATTCAAATTCAGTTTTACTTCTACTTATCGAACAATTGTCCCTTACCTTCTTAGTCCATTTTTCTATCTGTATTTTTTCAAACCAGCCTAAACCCAATTTTTCAATGATTTCTTTTTTCCTCCTTTCATTTTCTGAAGTTTTTAACCAATCTATTATAGTTTGTATATTTTCATCTTCCATTACCCTATCACGACTTATATTAGTTTTAATCGGCCAATTTTCAATTGTCTTCCCTAAGAAAATTATATCTGGAATTAAAATTTTAACAAATTTGTTCCAAATTTTACTCAGTCCCTTTAACCAATAGCTATTAATTACACATTTTGATTTTGCTTTATCTAAAAACCATGTTGAGCCAAATCTCTTGATATCCTTTAATTCTAAATCTCTCCAATGACTATCTTCTCCTTTAAATATTTTTACCACAGTCCGAATAGCATAAGCCCAATAATAATTGAGTAATTTGGGGATTCCTAATCCACCTTCCTTTTGATTTTGATACCACATTTTCTTCACTAATCTAGGTCTTTTCCCACCATTACAAAATTTATCCAATTTCTTCTGATATCCTTCAATATCTTTCTCTGTCAAGTTTAACGGTAACATCTCAAATAAAAAATTAAACTTTGGCAACAACATCATCTTACACATTGCAATTCTACCAAACCAAGACAACTTTATCATTTTATATTTATCTATCTTTTTCTCAATTTCATTCATCACCACATCATAATTTAATTTTTTCATTTCTTTAACTTTGAGTGAAAGTGTTATGCCCAAATATTTCAATGTTTTTTTAATCCTTATCCCAAGTTGTTCTTGCATATTCTCCCACTCCTTACCATTATTATTCATTAATAATTCCGATTTTGACCAATTTATTTTCAAACCTGTCATTTCCTCAAATTCTTCCAAATGCTTATGTATCCTTTTCAAATCTTTCTCTATATCTTTCAAAATAATCAAAGTATCATCCGCATACAGATTTATCTTATATCCCTTATACCCTTCCAATTCTTCATCTTTTTCTATCATTTTAGTCAAGTTAGTCCCCTGTCTCCAACATTATTTTTATTAGTTATGGAGATGATGCAATGTTCTGAAAGGGTATTGGGCAATTCCGATTATGGCTTAATGGTTTTGTCCTGGTTTGGATCTTGAGTAAGGGCTAATCCTATCACTCTGCCTTTGTTCAGACTTTCTTGCAGGGAGTAATGGATTATCAAATCTGCATTTCTAAAAGCTGCCTCAGCTCACTATCTGCTTGGGACAGGGAGCTGGGGCTCTGAGTTTCTCTCTCCCTTAAGATTTTTTAATTCTCTTTTAGGGGAAATATTTTATCCTGCCTTTTTTAAAAATATTCTTCAAAATGTTTCATTTTTCTAGAGGGGAGGGGTGGCTTCCCACATCACCAACCCTGATAGTCAGCTCTAATTCTCCAGTTTCCTGAGGAACTTGGTCCTAAAAGAGGCATTAGCTCTTCTTTGTCATCAAAAGACTCTTTAGAAGCAGTACTGATATGGTACTGCAATTATACAGACCCTGTGACATGACCAAACCTTACATTGCCCAAACACGAAAAAGGAAAGTCATTTAATTCAATAAAATTCTGTAATTGAGTCTGTAATTGGGATCACGGTGGACTGTTTTAACGAATATATTGGGATCACATATATCATGCACACATACATATGCCTACCTGTATATCTGTACTCAGAAGGGACATATGTGTGGGTATGTGCATATGTGCATGCACAACTACTTTGCTTCGCTGGCATTTCCAGCAGAAATACTGTCTGTATGTGCAAAGACACCGAGACAGCGACAACCTTTAAAGCAGCCCATATAAGCATTCTGGAGGATGCAGCTGCTTTAATACTTCACAGAGAGCTGTTTCACTCACACTAACAAGCTTTAAGTAGTTTTCCTTTCAGATGCACAGCCTAACACACCCATATGCGTGCACACATACTTTAAAGGAATATTCAGTAATCTTTTAAGAGTGAGTGGTTAAGTTCAAGCAACAAGCATAAAAGAGAGGATTTAGAAGAACAGAAAGGAAGGGAAAGAGAAAGGCTATAAAACCAGTCTAAAATGTTGGTTTACGATGGAGCTAAACAGGTGATAGCAGCCAGTCAGAAAATCTGACACTAGATTTTAAGGCTCAACTGTCATTGTCACTGTGAAAGTATTTCGAGCACATAGCAAATTATAAAGTGCTAAATCATATTATACTAACTTGAGAAAAATACAGTTTTAGAAGCATTTGTTTTTCAAAAAAAAAAAAAACCAAACCTCCAAGGCAGAGATGAGAAGATGAATTAATGTTTTTCTCTGGTTTGGAAAAGAAGAAATATTTACTGTTGACTGAACAGTACTTCAGTTCAGTTGATTACTGAATCAACTGTTGAAATCAGTCAACAGTAAAACTCCACCATGTATATAATTTTATATTATATAATATACCAATTTTCTATCAATCATTGGCAAACTCATTTAAGCTACATTTTAAAAAAATAAAGAGTTGTTGCTGGAATAGTTTTAAATTGTTTAATCCACTGCCATGTAGCACTGACTTTTATTAATTCAAGAGCCACTAACATTTAAATGTACAGTTCTTTTTGGATCGTCTCATATTTTATCACCAAACTAAAAATGCTCAGTTTCTGGTACTGCAGTATTTTTTACTTGCTTAAGACACAATGCATTCATGGAGTATGAATTTCCAGCCTGATATGCCTGATTGCCTATGTACAGGAAGTCCTCAACTTATGACCACAATTGAGCCTAAAATTTCTGTTGCCAAGTGAGACATTTGTTAAGTGAGTTTTGCCCCATTTTATGATTTTTCTTGCCGTGGTGTTAAGTGAATCTACTATCGTGCTTTTCGGCATATAAGACCCACTTTCCCCCCCCCCCAAAAAAAAGAGGATGAAAATTTGGGTGCATTTTATACACCCAATGTATCCCCACCCATCCACCAGCCTCCACCCTTCTGTCGTTTTCACCCTCCACACTCTGTTTTAGACCTGTTCCAGGCTGCGGGGATTGCCACAGCACATTGACGCCTCTATGCCTCCATTTTCAGCTTCAGCACATTATTGCAGCCTGATTCAGTCTGAGCAGCTGATTGGCAGATGGATCAGCCTCCCGGAATACCCCCAATCAGCTGTTCCAGGCTGCAGGGATTGCCACAGATCATCGCGGCCTCTGTGCCACACGTTTTCAGCCTCTGTGCCTCACATTTTCAGCCTCCGCGTGCCCAGTTTTTGTCCTCTGCACATTGCGTTTTCAGGTGGTTCCAGGCAGCGGGGAGTGGCGGTGGCGGTGGCGATTCCCGCCAGCTGGAACTGCCTGAAAACACAACGTGCAGAGGCCAAAAATGGGGCACGTGAAGGCCAAAAACGCAACATGCGGAGGCCAAAAACGTGATGTGTGGAGGCAGTGATCAGTGGCGATGTGCTGTGGCAATCCCCACAGCCTGGAACGGGTCTAAAACGGAGCGTTCAAAGGCCAAAAACTCGAGGCACAGAGGCCAAAAACGCGAGGCACAGAGGCGGCGATGGTCTGTGGCAATCCCTGCATCATGGAACAACTGATTGGGGGTATTCCAGGAGGTCGATCCACCCGTCAATCAGCTACTCGTGCTGAATCAGGCTGCAATAATGTGCTGAAGCTGACCAGGCTGTTTATTATTTGCTGCAAGGATGCTAGCCAGATGAATACTGATGGATGCTGGTAGACAGAGGCAGATTTTTTTTTCTTGTTTCCCCCCAAAAAATCTATTATGCATCTTATACTCTGGAGCGTCTTATACTCCAAAAAATACGGTAAGTTATTTTCATTTTTCCTTCAGAAAAATGCTGAATCCCAAAGCAAACTCATAGGCTCATATTGTCATTGCTCATCAAATTCTCTCTCCTTTCATACTGACATGCCTGCCTCCAAATTGGTTTTCTGCCAATGGAGAATGCCACTTTCTGAAACCCAGATGGACTTCATATTCCAAGAATATTACCAGCTCTTAGAGAAATTGGGAGGGGAGGTGTAGGTTTGATTCTGAAACAGATCAGAAGATTTTTTAAAATATATACCGTATATAATTTTTATGGAAGAAATTTTTAACGAGTTTGCATAACTTTGATTTTTTCGTTTCCATTTGTTGGAGTCACAGGCCCATACTCCTGAAAGGCACCAGCTGTTTTGATTACACAGATTTGCTTGTAGGGTCAAAACTTAAAGATGTTAGTGGAGCCACACATAAAGAGCTCAACACAGGGCTGAAATCCAGCAGGTTTCTGACAGGTTCTGGAGAACCGGTAGCAGAAATTTTGAGCAGCTCAGAGAACCGGTAGCGGAAATGTTCAGTAGTTTGGAGAACCGGCAAATATCACCTCCGGCTAGTCCCAGAGTGGGGTGGGAATGGAGATTTTGCAATATCCTTCCCCCAGGAGTGTGGAAGGAATGGGGATTTTGCAGTATCCTTCCCCTGGAATGGGGTGGGAATGGAGATTTTGCACTATCCTTCCCCTGCCAAGCCCACCAAGCCACGCCCAGAGAACCGGTAGTAAAAAAAATTGGATTTCACTACTGGCTCAACACAACTATTAGAAAACAAACAAAGAGGGGAGGGAGGGAGGGAGGGAGGAAGGAAGGAAGGAAGGAAGGAAGGAAGGAAGGAAGGAAGGAAGGAAGGAAGGGAAAGGAAAGGAAAGGAAAGGAAAGGAAAGGAAAGGAAAGGAAAGGAAAGGAAAGGAAAGGAAAGGAAAGGAAAGGAAAGGAAAGGAAAGGACTAAAGTTTCATAGAGCTACAACAATTCAAGAAAAAACTAGTTTACTGCAGTTTTAAATTCTTTACAGCAATTGAACCAGGAATGATTTCACTCAGCTGCTAAACATAGATAATGGTGGAGCTAATTCTGGAGTAATACAAAGACATTGTGTGGAAGTATCTTCAACCTTTCTTCAATAGTGAATGAAATAAAAAGTTATTTAAGTCTAATTGGTTAATACTGTCTATCAGGAAATCCTGGGACATTAGCTAGACTGGAAAGGGAGAAAAAACTACCTGTGATTATTCCACCCAGCAGAGCATTTTAAAATTAGTTAGCTTTACTTCAGTGGATGATCAAGAAAAAGAAAACTCCATACATATTTTATCCCGAATTCTTTTGCTAGAGGACATTCATAATGACAGACAGACAGGCACCCAAACACACTTTGTTCATATATATAATTATATATGAACTATAACTGCACAGGTGTGATCATATACCGAACAGATTCCAACTGTTGGAATTAAATGCCCTCAGAAATGTAAAGAAGTCATTTTCAAAAGCCCGTATTTTATTTCAGAATTTTTATTTATTTTCATTAGTTTTTCCCACACGTTGGTGCATGTCTTATCTCTCTTTCTCCCTATCTGTCAAAAGACGATGGTATCGCACTCTGGAAAGAGGTCCTAAAACAGCATCTGGTGTAACTAAAAAGGCCAATTCGAGAGTGGCAATGTTGTGACTCCGACTCCCGAGCCTGTCCTCATGGAGGAAGAGGACTCAGAAGGGGAGGGGAAGGAACTGACAAGCATGCACAGAAAAGGAAGAGGCGTGGGAGGGCCAGGGATTGAGCTGAGTCACTGAGCCACGCCCCACAAGGGATAAAGGGGGGGGTGATTGCTCGGCAGGCTTTGTGACGGACAAAAGTTTAAACTCTAAAGAGTCACATTGTGAATCCTGCACTTCGGCTCAGATATATTTTGGACTAAACTCTTGTGGATAATTTGTCACTCTGGAAATGGACTGCAGATAAGGCCTCTCCTGCTTTTTGGGAGTACTAATTGGACTTGGCAGGCGTTTTACAGTTAGCTGCTAGAACTCTCGTCTGCCAGGAATTCTGGTATGTTTATATAATAAATTATTGGCAGGCGTGTTTGATACTGCATTTGTCTGTGTGAGGACGGGGGACAGAACAGGCAATCCCTTCCAAACTGAGGGCAGATACATTCTGTCCCCTGCCTAGCCCCCAGATTTCGCTGGTTCTGGGACTGCCTCTTTGCCTCAGCCTGCTGAACAAGTGTCTCTTCGAATTGGAGAAGCCTCCAAGCTGAACGATTGGAGATCAAGGTTTCCCAGTTGTTAATGTCCATTCCCAGGGCCTTTAGGTCCCTCTTGCAGATATCCTTATATCGCAGCTGTGGTCTCCCTCTGAGGCGCTTTCCTGCACTAATTCTCCATACAAAAGATCTTTCAGAATCCAACCATCAGCCATTCTCATGACATGCTCCAGCCAGTATAGACATTGCTGTTACAATAGTGTATACATGCTAGAAATTCCAGCACGTTCCAAGACTGCGCAATTTGGAATTTGTCATGCCAGGTAATGCCAAGGATATGTCAGAGACAGCGCATATGAAAGGTGTTCAACTTTCTCTCCTGCCGTGCGTAAAGGGTCCAAGACTCACTGCAGTACAAGAGTGTGCTCAGGACACAGGCTCTATAGACCTGGATCTTATTAATATATATAATTTTATATATATTATTTATTATTTATATTATTATTTTTAATATATATTATTTATACATTTTTCTTTAGTAAACATAAAAACTCAATATCTACATGAACAGTGTGTTGTCTGAGTACAGTTAATTTTGAAAAATAATAATAGTAATAATAATAATATTCATAGCATTGATAATCATCACATAGTAGTATTTGCTTATCCATACTAATAGATCTTCATTATATAGTTAATCATTCTCTTAAACTTTTAAGTTTCTAACTTCTGTTTCTGTCAGCTAACCATTGGTAAAATGAGTCCCATATTAAAAAATATTCAGTTTCTTCCTTCTCCTTTATTTTAAGTGTTAATCTATCCATCTCTGCACATTCTAGTATTTTTTTATTACACTTTCATTTGTAGAGATCTCTTCATTTTTTATAACCATATCTTGTCTGACACCAAATAAATACAACTCAGTTGTTTGCAGTAGAGTTGGAATAAGTGAATGAGTTAAAGTTGATGCACATCTCATGGGGGTATTTAGGATTCGGCATAGTGATGTTAAAATATGATCTCATATTTTGGTCAACAGTATTCAATGACAGCTGCAAGGTATGTGATATCTTTTGCCTTCTACTAAACTGGAAGTATTTCCTAGTGGGTGGGATCAAAGCAAATTGGTCATTGCAGGCTGACATGAGCAAGCTTCCTCCATTTCTGTCCCAATGAGTCTGCCATTCTGCCATTCTGTCTTCCTACTGGGTTGTGGTCCTTCAGATATGTGCAGGAGTGATACAGTTATATCTTGTATCCTCCCAGTCCTCTAGCAACTGGTTGGGATGGTGTCAGAGCGAAAAGAAAGCAATGGCAAAGAAATGTATCTTATGATTTATGATTGTATCACATGATTTATCGTTTATCACCTTGTTGTTTGTATGTACACTGAAAGCTTGTGTACTGGACGTAAATTCCTTGTGTGTCCAGTCACACTTGGCCAATAAAAATCTATTCTATTCTATTCTATTCTATTCTATTCTATTCTATTCTATTCTATTCTATTCTATTCTATTCTATTCTATTCTATTCTATTCCATTCCATTCCATTCCATTCCATTCCATTCCATTCCATTCTTCTATTCTCATCAGGCAGTTCTATTTGGTAGTGACTCAAGCAAAGCACAATAGAGATAGAATCTAGATTGACAAGGTGGGGGAGACAGAATGTCATCCCGATATAGTTTTCTATTGACTCAAAGATAGATGGGTATAGAAGATAGAAGATGTCTATCTTCTGATGTGATAAGAAACATCAATCCTACAGGGTTAATTCCAGTGGTGGGATTCAAATTTTTTTACTACTGGTTCTGTGGGTGTGGCTTGTTGAGCGTGGCATGGCATGGCATGGCATGGCTTGTTGAGCGTGGCAGGGAAAGGATGCTGTAAAACCTCCATTCTCTCCCCACTCCAGGGGAAAGTTAATGCAAAATCCCCATTTCCTCCTGATCAGCTGGGACTCGGGAGGCAGAGAATAGATGGGGGCGGGACCAGTCAGAGGTGGTATTTACCGGTTTTCCAAACTACTCAAACTTTCCGCTACCGGTTCTCCAGAACTGGTCAGAACCTGCTGAATACCACCTCTGATGCCCTCCAGCATTCCCTTTATTTTCACTTCCTCAGTTAAAACTGACCCTATTGGTCAGTGTCAGATTCGGGGCAACTGATTTTGTGAGCGTTCCTTTGCCTTCCGAGAGAGAACATTGTTATCAAGACATGTTGAGAAATTCCTGGAAGGACTATGCAGTACAGTATAGTTTGTCTCCTATCAGATGGTAAGATAATTGCACTTTTCCGTTATTACTACAAGGCTTGGACTGGGATCTGACAAGATAAAAATAGAACCAGCTGTACTGCTTTAAAGAAAAAAAAATGACCCCAGTACAGAGCTCTTGTAACTACATATTCTAACCTAGAAGAGATTTTTTAAATGGTTGAGCTAAATTACAAATCCCTAAGATTTATGGTGGAACTGCTGACAGATCTTAAAATATAGTGACACCAGCAGCAGACTCCCGAGTAATAAAGTGGCATTTAAGTCTTCTTTGTGAAGACTTTGATTTCTAAAAAGGTCACATTTGAATAAAACTCTGGCCTCTCCCAGGTAAACTTTATTAGGGTATTATCTTTACTGAAATCATGGAATTTCACTTGATTCTGCTGTGTGGTGAAGTAGTAAGCCACCCTCTAAAATCAAGAGCCTTGTTTGTCTCATTTTTCACCCATCCCATGTTGTATAGTCCTCCATTGTTAAATGCACCTAAAGGTAAATCCATAACTTGTGACTTCATATCAGTGGTGGGTTGCTCCCGATTCTGTCCGGTTCTATAGAACCAGTAGTAAAACTGGTGGGAGGCTCTGCCCACCCGGCATGATGTCATCATTGGTGATCTGCGCATGCGCAGAAGCTTCTGTGCATGTGCAGAAGAGTGCAAGCATGTGCAATCCCGCTGCAAACCAGTAGTAAAGTTAAATGGAACCCACCCCTGCTTCATACCTCATAAATCTAACCTAGCAGATGATTGAGACATAGGCAATTACAAACAGCAACCTAGAGAAGCATTCTTGGCTGATGTCCAGCCTCTTGGCTTTCAGAATATCTCTACAAGGGTGCTTAAATAAGTTCCCATATAGCACAGGGCCCTTCCTTCTTTCCCACAAAGAGAAACAAATTTAGAAGGCTCAAAAGAGAGAGGAAGGAGATGGGGAGGAGAAAGGAGGTAAAAGAAACTGTGCAGCTGCTGAAGCAGAAATTTAACAGTAGGTTAAAATATAAGCACTTTGCAGGCATATGTCATCTTGAACTTTATCACAGTGCCCACATCAAGGCTAAAAAATAAATAATGCTTTACGTATAAAGAAGATGAAAGAAGCATACTCTTCATCCATTTTCAATTCCCACTTGTGCTTACTTGAGCAGCCAATAAATCAAGAGAGAAATACAGAACAGGGAGATCTGTAAGACCGTGGAATATTTAATTGACTCTACTGTACAGGAGGAGTGTCAGCCATCTAAATGATGTCAACCTTAGTGCAGATGGTCAGCTTGGGATCTACAGTTTGCATGCACTTCCAAACTTTTGAAGAGCCTGCCATCAAAATGTAGCAGTAAATTCTTTAATTGGGTGATATAAGCTTCTTTTCCTTTTGGGGAATTGCTTAGTTAACATTTTGAAAAGCAAAATGGATGTTAAGTCTATGCAGATCTGCTAAATCCCTATCTGCTGAGTTTTAACATGCCTATTTTATTTATTATCCCAGTGTGAAACGCAACAAGTGTCCACTCTCCACAGATGTCCCTCCATCTGTCAGAGTTCCAAGTAATAGGTTCCTGCAGTTTTCACCTAATTAAAAGTAAAAGTTTTTCACTTTGTCAAAACAATCAGTCACATGGTCCAATCACGGCTCTGTCTGGTTGCCTGATGACATCACTCCTCCTTCCTCTAACCAGGTAGGAGAATGCCATTGGTTCCCAAGAGAAAGTATATTATTTGGGTTACAAAGTCCCAACTATCTCAAATCCCCCCTCCCTATCCCTCAGCTCCAATGTGGCAACACTGAAGCTCCAAGATGGCTTCGGTCAGGTCAACTTCAGGGTTGACACCTCCATTCCCCAGAGGCTAAACATACATTCTTAAGCTGGAATGCTACTCACACACCCAAGGCCCAAAGGTGCATGGATACAATGGCACTCTTAGTTCTAGAGCAAGGGTCTCCAACCTTGGCAACTTTAAGGCTTGTGGACTTCAACTCCCAGAATTCCTCAGCCAGCTTTGTTTCTGGGAGTTGAAGTCCACAAGTTTGAATTCTGGGAGTTGAAGTCCACAAGTCTTAAAGTTGCCATGGTTGGAGACCCCTGTTGTAGAGTATCATGAGCGGTCCATGGATGCCTCCTCATAATTTCAAAACCACTGCTTTTATTAGATCAACAGATAGGTGCAAAAATTCATTTTTTTCCCAGCTGTTCCAAGTTACAAAAACAGCATGCCAAGTCTACCATAAATACTCCTGGGTATTTGTCCTCCCTGAAATGAGATAAACGGTTTCAGAAACAATGACTGCAATTGCTAGACAAGTTTGTCGATGATATGAAATGTATGCACTCATCTGCCCTATCCTGCTCCCCATACTTTAGTGGACTCCACATTTACTTCTTCAGATCCTTGCAAAATGATTCCACAAAGGCATAGGAAACCTTTGTATCGCAAACTGCTAGCCAATCACTGCTTAGGCATATCTGGCCTGAAAACTTGAAGAATTGGGGTCCCTATCCTGAAGGAAAATTACAGCAGCCTTGCCAAGCAAATAATAACAAAGGCATTGTTAGTTTAACAGAAACTGTTAAGATAGCAGAGAGAGAGAAGGTGGGAGGAGGGGCGCATAAGAACCTCTTTGTTTGATAAAAGCAACCATCCATCTGGATAAGTCTCCTGTCTCCACTAGTGGCCAGTAGCAAAAGCCTGGAAAAGAGCCGAGGGAAATAATTGAATATACACTTCTCCTTGTCATTCACTCTGTGTTGATGTAGGCTACCTCATTCCTTGTCATTTAATCAGGAGCTTACATCATCCAAAATTATGTTTCAGTAGAGCATGCAGCAAGTGCACTCTGTCAAGGAGGTTTGCAGGGTGAGCACATTCGTTTAGCTTTAATAAAAAAAATAAACCCAGACACGCACCCACACGGAGAGAGACAGCAGCAGTAAAATTATGACCCCCTTAACCTCACCTCAGGATCATTTGATTGGATGCCAGGGACAAAAGCAGAGAAATTTCGCTTTGAAGAAACAAGCCAAAAATGTAAGAACAAAAGATATGTCTCTGCATACTTCTTCCATAAGGAGGTCAATTTTTTAATTTTAGAATGACTTCATCCTATTAATTCAGTCTGAGAGATAAGTTGCCCAATCGAATGACAATGAAGACCAGAAAGGCAGATGGCTGAAGAGTACGGATCCCAGTAAAGTGAAGTGATTATTTTTTACAATAAAAGAGTACAATAGGAATCGGATTCCCCAATCATAATCATAATCATAAATTTATTTGTCAAGCATATATAAGATAACAGGTAAAAGTATAAACATAATTTGAATACATGAAAAGAGGAAGTAAAAAGGAATATTAGGACAGGGACGGTAGGCACGCTGGTGCACTTATATATCCCCCTTAATCATAATTACGCAATCACCTTGCGGGATTATGGTTTCAGCATGAAATTGTCCTAAGAGATAGCATCTGGTCAGTTGTGCAAGTAAATAGCAGCTACTGTAATTTGAGGAAGGAAATGAAGAACCAATAGGAGATGTAACCTGTACAACCTATAATTATATCTCATTCATATCGTTGTCGTTGTCATCATCAAACTGAAGAACCAGTTCAGTAAGCATTCAAGAGCTCCATTGCTGGAGTGATGCAAATGACAAGAGAGAGATGAATGTTTCACACTTATTTGACATCTGAAGGTGAACATCAAGCAGCTTTGAGATTTCCCCCAGGACTCTCAGAGCGTGAAGTCATTTCACTAGATAGCACTAAAGCTTCTCCACCTGTTCCTAAAGGGAGACAAGTCATGCCTTTGAAGATAGACTCTCAAGGGAACTGCGAGCGCTGATTTCTATATTTGTTCAAAGCATCCTGAATCCTGAAGGCAACCATTTCTTCATGCTTTCTTCTGCCACACCAGCACAATTGCTTACTTGATGTTTGCCCGATTCTAGATGGTTGCTCTCTTGACAAGAAAGGGATCGCACATTCTGCTTGAAAGTGAACTACAGTGATCTCCAATTCCAACTCCAATTGCAGGGATCTCCCCAAAAAATTAGCAAAGAAGGACCTTAAGATGATATTGAAGAGCAGTTTTCATCATTCCTCAGTATTACAGTAGTCAGCCAGCTAGGGCTCATGGGAATTAAGCATGCAGCAGGGATGATGGTACTCCATGGATTTTATCAGTCAGGTAGACTGGTCTACTGGATTGTACAAACAATTCTCTTTTCCTGATTAACATATTTAAAAAAATAGAGGAAAATCATTAGGACTTCACAATAGTTCTTCAAAAGAACTATTAGTTAATACAAACCTCCCACTTTGCAGATTTCTGCAGCTTTTATCCATTATTCATATGATTCCAATTAATCTAATAGACACAGATTATCTAGACATACCGTATTTTTCACTCCAGAAGACGCACTTCCCCTCCCAAAAAAATGTGGGTGCAAATGTCAGTGCATCTTATGGAGCAAATATTGCATCACAGACCAGGCCGTGGCAGTTTGCCATACCTGGGGGGGAGGGGGTTGGTGCAGTGGTGGTAACAAGCAGCAGCGTTGAACGGCAGCAGTGATCCCTGCCACCTGGAACAGCTGCTTGGTGGTTGGATCAGCCTCCCGGAATACCGCTGATCAGCTGTTCCAGGTGGCAGGGATTGCTGCCGCCATTCACTGCTGCTACCTGTCACCAATGCCGCACCAACCCCCTCCCCCCAGGTACACCGCCATAGCTGCCTCTTCCATGTCTGCTGTCTCTGCCGGGGAATGCTGGAGCCTTCGCTGGAGCACTGGTGAACAGCAGCAGTGATCCCTGTTGCCTGGAACAGCTGCTCGGCACTTCAATCGGCCTTCCAGAATACCGCCGATCAGCTGTTCCAGGCAGTGGGGATCACTGCCGCTATTTGCCGTTGCTCCAGCGAAGATTCCAGTGTTCGCAGTGGAGGAAGCTGACCCAGAGGAGACAGCAATGGCAGCGTTTATGGTCAGTCAGCCCGCTGATCGGTGGGGCTATGGGAGACCAGGATCCCGCCATCGCTCAGCTGACAGTGGTGGCCGCAATGGAGTGGAGCCCTGATGAGCCACATGCTGGGGCTGTGATAAAGTGCTGAAGTTGACCATGCTGTTTGCTGTTTGCTGCAAGGGTGGCAGAGGCAGATTTTTTTTTTTTAATTTGATTTATATGCCGCCCTTCTCTGGAGACTCAGGGCGGCTTACAATGCGTTAAGCAATAGCCTTCATACTTTTTGTATATTTATACAAAGTCAGTTTATTGCCCCCACAAACTGGGTCCTCATTTAACCTACCTTAGAAAGGATGGAAGGCTGAGTCAACCTTGAGCCTGGTGAGATTCGAACTTACAGTAATTGCAGACAGCTGGTGTTAATCACAATGCTTTTAGTCTGCTGAGCTACCAGGCCCATTTTTCTTGTTTTCCTCCTCTAAACCTAGGTGCATCTTATGGTCAGGAGCGTCTTATGGAGCAAACAATATGTTATATCAATCAAGGACAGGGACAGCATTGGTCTAGTGGTTGACAGTGGGACTGTCCTGGTCTTTTGGGATCTTTCAGCAACCTTCAGTATCAACCATAGCAATGTTCTGGACCAGCCATGGGGATTGGGGATTGGGGGTCCTATTTTGCAGCAGCCAGTTCTAGATGGGAGCTGTGATAGGGGAGAGATTGGCATCATGATTGCTCCCTTGTTGAGTATCGCAGAGGTCAGTTTTCTCCACCTCGTTATTTGATTTATACATGAAACCAATAAGGAAGATAATCTAGCTGTTTAGGGTCTGATGTCATCAATACACTAATAATAGCCAATTGTTCATAACTGGAGATACTATCAAAGTCCTGTTCCAATGTCTGGAGGCTATGCTGGTCTGGATGGGGAAAAACAGGATTAAAAAACCTCCTAGCAAGACAGAGCTACCTGTTCTGACCTAGGCTTCCTTTATCTCCCTTGACATGCTGCCAAAGACCCAATTGGCAATTAGCTTTGCAAGGCCACACAGAGTACAGAGTCAAAACGGAGCTCGAGAATTTAAACCGACCAGCATAAACAAAGTTGCTTCCTGCAAAGGCTCATGTCCCTTTGCTCCTCCTTTATGTCTTATGGGAGGGGCCAATCATCTCCAAGCCTTACTCCAGAGTCGCCCCTTTTGTCTCAACTGTTCTTGCCTTCTGGCAGCTCTGCACATGTGTGCACTGGGAACAGGCTCCCCCTGTTCCTCTGCCTTGCTGATGTCAGACTCTGGAGGCTCCGGAGTCAGCACATAACTCCC
Source organism: Pantherophis guttatus (assembly GCF_059756535.1). Lineage (NCBI taxonomy): Eukaryota > Metazoa > Chordata > Lepidosauria > Squamata > Colubridae > Pantherophis > Pantherophis guttatus. Next base: position 140,675,014 of record NC_142063.1, read on the forward strand.
AGATGGCCCTGGCCCCATCTCTGCCTCTGACGCCAAGCCCTCATTCAAGCCTTCCCCAGACTTCAGGACTGGCCCATGTTCCTCCCCAGCCTCCTCACTGTCCGACTCTGCTGCCAGCTCCGCAGGCTGCCAGTGGACCACAACACTACCGTTTACACACTGGGCATCCTCTTTGTCCTATGTTTTCTCTCTGGATGGGGTTGCACTGTCTCTGAAGTAATAGGTTTGTGACTTGGAGGTCCACCTAGTTTTGTAGGTAGTGCTGGAACATCAGATGGAAGTCATGGCTTTGGCTGGAGCATCAGTTGCGGTTTTACCTGAGAGAGGGTCTGCCTACAGTGACCCATATCACCACTTAATTAGACTATTACAATGCACTCTACATGGCACTGTCCGTAACAAACTTGTGCTTCAGTTGGTGCAAAATGCAAAGGACTAGGTGCTCACAAATGTGGACTGTTGAGCACACATTGCAGCTGTTTTACAGGCCCTTTGTCGGCTTCCAATTTGCTTCCAGTGCAAGTTGAAGTGTAACATTTAAAGCACCTGATTATCTGCACATCTGCCACTAGAGTCATGCCAGGAGAAGCAGCTGCTTGTCCCTGTTTTCTGGGAGGTGGTAGTGGATAAACCAGCTTGGATGCATTATTGTTTTTTCAGTGAGGTCCCTCTGGAATGACCTCCTGTTGGAGATTCATTTACCTCCAACTTTTTTTTTTTGCTGGAAGAATCTGAAAATAAGAGTTTTTCTGGAGAGCTGTAGGAGGAAAACTGTACTGGGTTTTCTTTATCTTATTTCAATGGTTTGCCGTTTTATTGTGTTTCCTTATTTTGAAGAATCTTGTGATTCTGTAGCAGTATACAAATTTGATAAACAAATCAGTAAGCAAACTGAATTTAATCAGGTACATGCTTGGCAACCAGTTTTGAGTGGATTCCTACATTTGATATTTTCTATGATGTAGAGAATAGCCCGAACGTTTCGGAGACAAAAGTAGTGATATTCCTATATGACTCTCAGTTTTGACCCTAAAATCTCTCGTAGAAGATTGGACTTTAGCTAACTCATGAGCTGTTTAACGATGGTTTACTGAAGACTAAAAATGATAGAGTAGTTGATACAAAATACTAACCTCAACTCAAATAAGCCATACTGTATTTTAACCCAATGGTGCTTTTTTTCAAAAGGCAACTTTCTGTTGTTTTTTTTTTGTTGTTTTTTTGAAGACGTTTTGCTTCTCACCCAAGAAGCTTCTTCAGCTTGAAATGTCTTCAACCAGAAAGTCCAGTTGTCTCTTGAAAAAAAAAGAACACTTTGGGATAGTGGTGGGTTTCAAAAATTTTTACTACCGGTTCTCTGGATGTGGCTTGGTGAGCGTGGCATGGCTTGGTGGGCGTGGCTTGGTGGGTGTGGCAGGGGAAGGATACTGTAAAATCTCCATTCCCTCCCCACTCCAGGGGAAGGTTACTGCAAAATCCCTATTTCCTCCCAATCAGCTGGGATTTGGGAGGCAGAGAATAGATGGGGGCGGGGCCAGTCAGAGGTGGTATTTACCAGTTCTCAGAACTACTCAAAATTTCCGCTACCAGTTCTCCAGAACCTGTTGAAACCCACCTCTGCTTTGGGACAACCATGATCTGGATGACTGAGAATCTCCATAGTTGCTATATTTTAGTTTGTTGTCAAAGCCAGCCAGTACAATAATCTCTTCTAATGTGACATACTCAAAGCATTTTTTTAATCTTTTATTTCATTAATCTGTCCCATTCCTTCCATATGGCTGTCCATAGACAGATCTTCCTTCTTAATCTATTCCTTCCAGCATGTCCTTTAAAAGAACATTATCTTCATGTGTGGTTAATGCTGTAATTGGAGTTCTTGGGATTTCTAATTGACAAACATGGGATACATCCCATGGCAGCAAAGACTAAAGCCATCCTCGAGGCCCCACTAATAAGGCTGAACTCCAAGCTTTTTTGGGCCTTTTAAACTTTTATGCCATCTTCCTGCCTCACAAGGCGTCCGTTGCGGAGCCACTCCATCGTTTATTAGATCGTGGGGCGCGTTGGACATGGGATGCTAGAGCAGCCTCGGCGTTCGCTGCTGTCAAGAGGCTGCTCATTTCCAATTCTGTCCTAACGCAGTACTGTGAGACTCTTCCCCTAGTGCTGGCATCTGACGCATCCCCGTACAGGGTGGGCGCTGTATTGAGTCACCAGTTTTCAGATGGCCACGAAGCCCCTGTGGCATTTTTCTCTTGCACGTTGGCTCCCACTGAGAGAAATTATGCACAGTTGGACAAGGAGGGCTTGGCTTTAGTAGCAGGGGTGAAACGCTTTCATGATTATCTCTATGGACGTCCATTCTACCTGGTTATGGACCATAAGCCTTTGCTCAGGCTGCTGGCCAGGGACCGACAAACACCTCAATTTCTCTCCCCTAGGTTTACCAGGTGGTCTGTTTTTCTATCTGCATACTCCTACGTTAACCTATGTTCCGGGGAAGAATCTGGCTCATGCCGATGCTCTCAGCCGTTGCCCAGTTCCCACATTCCTCTGTGACCCAGCTCCTGTTTCATCCATCCTTTTAATTGACAGTTCTCCATTTGTTTTGACTGTTTCCGACATCACACGGGCCTCTGCTAGAGACCCGGAGATCTCCAAGGTCCTGGACTGGGTACTGGGGGTGGCCCCTGGGTTCCCTGGGCCCTGAGTGGCAACCTTACGTTGTGCGTAAAACGGAGTTATCGACCCAAGGGGGATGTTTGTTGTGGGGTCACCAGGTGGTGGTACCTAAACCATTACGTTCTTCTGTCCTGATGTCCTTGCACTCGGGGCACCCCAGTATAGTGTGCATGAAGGCCTTAGGACAGGCCTATATATGGTGGCCGAACCTCGATCGGTGTATCACTGAGTGGGTAGCAACTTGTTGTCATTGCCAGAAGTCACAGCCTATGCCTCCTAAAGAGAAGCCCCGGGAGTGGGAGGACCCCAATGGGCCATGGTCCTGCATTCACATTGATTTCGCGGGACCGTTCCATGGGCAAATGTTCTTAGTGGTGGCGGACGCCTACTCTAAGTGGATTGAACTAGTACTAATGCACTCTATTTCCTCAGAGGCCGTCATCAAAGCCCTACGTGGAATGTTCGCCACTCACGAATTGCCTGACCTCTTGGTGTCAGACAATGGTCCTCAATTTACAGTGACTATTTTCGAGCTGTTCCTTGCTAAGTTAGGGATCCGCCATTGCCTAATATCTCCTTACCACCAGGTTGGAAATGGCTGTTCTGAAAGGGCTGTTAGGCCTGCAAAGGAGGCATTGGGGCGGATGGGGCCCAGAGGGTGGCATGACAAGGTAGTAGAGTATATGATGGTTCAACACACCACCCCGTGCTAGGTCACCAATCGCAGTCCAGCAGAGTTATTAATGGGTCACCGTTTATGCACCACATTGGACAGACTGCACCCCCACTATGCCCCAAAGAAGCCGCTGGATTCTTCAAGTACTCCCAGGGCATTCGTAGTAGGGGATTATGTATATGTGCGAAACTATGGGGGTCAGCCATTGTGGGTACCCAGAAAGGTGATGAATGTCACAGGGCCTTGTTCCTATAAAGTGGAACTCGGCCAGGGCCGGGTCTGGCGGCAACACCAGGACCAACTAAGAATCCGATGGAGGGTTATGCAAGGGCAGCATGGGGCGGAAAACCTGCTAGAGGAAACAGGGACGGCTGACCAAGGGGAGGCACCAGAAACAGACCGAGAAGTTCCTACACAACATGAGCCGAGGAACGCACCGGCAGCCAGTCAAGATGACACTACAGAAAGTGGGCTGTTAGACTTACCTGTAGTCGTTGAGGAATATCCTAGTCAAGCAGGGGTCCAGGAAGCAGCCGATGAAATCCAGGCAGTCCAAGGAGGTAATAGAGATCAGGCTGCACTGGATCAATTAGTTACGTCCAGTCCGCGGTGTTCTGTCAAATCCGGCGCCATCCGATGTATCTCCGGGATTACGCATGCACGGTCCAGGTGAGAAGGGGTGTAATGTATTGAGCTTGCTCTGTGGGGAGGCCCCATGTTGATATACACTATAACATTCTGTTAGATGATTGGTTGGCCGTCTGGCAGGCCGGGTATTTAAGGACTGTCAGGCTGAGTTCGCGCATTCTGTTCTTGAGGCAGTTCCGGATTGTTGGCTGTCTGTTGTTATTAAAAGTGTTACCTCAGATGACAAACGTTCAGTCCTTCAGTTAATTAGCTGGTGTTTACCAGTCTCCTTATTCTCATAAGAAGGGCTGAGTTTCTAATTATGTTAAGACCAATCCAATAGCTTGTTCTATAATAGTTTAACCGGTGTGAGTCCAATCAGTATAATCAAAACTTGAGTGACAATTTACAGTCAACTACAGTTTATTCAATAGCCTTGTATGAATGCAGTGTGATTTGTTTGGATTGGACTTTAGGACATTGTATGAACCTGAGAGGTTTGTAGCTTGTTCTGGAAGGAAATAAGGGTTTTTAAAACTCTTCTGCTTTGATATTCCATTAATAAGAGCCACGGTTGCACAGTGGTTAGAATGCAGTACTGCAGGTTACTTCTGCTGACTGCTGGCTGCCTGCAATCTGGCAATTTGAATCTCACCAGGCTCAAGGTTGACTCGGCTTTCCATCCTTCTGAGGTCAGGTAAAATGAGGACCCAGATTGTTGGGGGCAATATTATGACTCTATAAACTGTTTAGAGAGAGCTGTAAAGCAGTGGTGAAATCTAAAATTTGTTACTACCGGTTCTGTGGGCGTGGCTTGGTGGGGGGGGGGTAATGTGACTGGGTGGGCATGGCCAATTTTTTTTTCTTTTAAAACCATTTTTTCTACAACGTCTTCAGCAAAGAGGTTGTAAAAAAATGCTTTCAAAAGGCTCTGACGATCCCAGCTGAGGTGCCTGATCGGCAGAGGCTTTTTTTCTTTTAAAAGCAACTCAGGCAACTCACCTTGGATCGTCAGAGGCATTTAAAAGAAAAAAAACCTCCGCCGATCAGGCAACTCAGCTGGGATCATCAGCTGATGATCCCTTTGACGATCCCAGCTGAGCCACATGAGGTTGTAGAAAAAATGCTTTTAAAAGTAAAAAAAAGCCTCTGATGATTGTGCGGTTCAGCTGGGCATGGGGGGGGCAGGGATTTTTGCTACCAGGTCTCCGAACCACCCGCCTCCATCGCTACCAGATCGGGCGATCCAGTCCGAACTGGGAGCATTTCACCCCTGCTGTAAAGCCATCTCATCACCATTGAGTGATGAGAAATAGAGCTACTATATCAGGGCTGCAAACATCTTGGTGTCCATTAGATGGCAATATCAAGTCCATTTGCTGCCATCTAGTGACAATGCAGGAAAAGCATTTTGACCTAATGTCCAAAGTTATGTTTCAGATACTTATTCCAAGATAGCTGGCTGACAAAAGGTTAAAAATCTGTTCCTGTTATAGGGATCCTTTTCCAGAAAGCAAAATCTCCTGAAGCAAATATTCCCCCAAGATTTCCTGTTACAAATACTCCAGGAATGTATCATTAAAACAGATGTCTTGATTATCTTCCTTTGTTATCCTGTTTTACAGTTCCTGACCAGAGGAAACATCATGAAGATAATATTTAAATGTGTGCACATATACACACAGACTGGGAACCAAGAATGTTACTCTTTTTCAGAAGTTCCCATTAATTCTTTGGAATGTTTCATTTGGGAGGCTTTCATGAGAAATATTCAGTGATAACAGTGAACAAAACAGGCAAGGCATAACCATGCTTTTCCTTTGATTTTTTTTTTCTTGCTCTTTTTCTCCCTTAATATATTTGCCCCAGCCTTTGGTTGTAAGTATCATCGTTAATTATAGGAATTGGCACAAGTCAGATTTCTAAAAGCCTATACTTGTAATGGTATAAATTGATGGATCTGCATCTTGAGTGAAATCTTCCATGTTTTGCATATCAGAGAAGGCAAAATGGTCAAAGGAATAAGCATCTAGCTAAATTCACACAATGTGCTACATATTAATAATAGCTTGCTTCGTTTGGTTCTGCCAAGGTGAGGTGTGTAAATCAAGCCACTACCTAGCATCTCTTATTGTTATATCTCTATTGGACCACTATATTTTGTTCAACAGACCGATGCTTGAACACGAAGTATAAACCCTGAGTCAAAGTATTGTTTCCTTTTCCGCAAGCAAAGAGTGGCTTCATGAGAGGACCTCAATGACCCTCCTTTTAAATCCCAACTATCTTGAATTTATTAAGGTGATTAAATCCCTAGTATCCCATGGGTGGGTGTTTGATATCCATCTATACAGCAAGATTGGAGTCTTGAAGTTCATTGTGACATCTTGGCAATTTCACACAAAAGAGTGAGCTAACTAGAGCAATCCTGCTTGATGGCTCTAGCTTGGTTCATCCTGCAATCTGGCCCTTCCTAATAATATCGTGTTTCCCCCAAAATAAGAGCCAACTAGAAAATAAGCCCTAGAATGATTTTTCAGGATGCTCATAATATAAGCCCTACCCTAAAAAAATAAGCCCTGGTTAAGTTCGTCAGTCAGACGGACACATTTAGAACTGTATTTTTCCCCAAAATAAGACCTAACTGGAAAATAAGTCCAAATGCATCTTTTGGAGCAAAAAATTCATATAAGATCCAGTCTTATTTTCAGAGAAACATGGTAGAAAGTTTAATGTCATCATTAGATACAGACACTGCCACAATTCCAAATTGCAAGTTTTGGCTTGGAGGAGAGATGCTAACACTACAGTTCACACAAAGCCATGATTTGTTTAAGTATGATTTACTGAGCAAAGCAGGGGTGCCTGGGTTTCCACCAAACAAACTACATTATTGTTTAACATGATGTGTGAATCCAACCTAAAGCCTTCAAAAGTAGAGGGTTGTAGGCAGCACACTTGCTAAACCATTCTGATAGACTTCTTTGTTCATACTTGGCCAGCCTGGGTGTATGGGTTCCATTTGAAAGATACATGTTGTTGGTTAGATTCAGTGGTAGGCTTTAAAGTAAATAAGGATAAATTATTGCACTTGTTCGACCTGGAGAAGAAATTACCTATTGTTTATAGTGAGAAAATAAGCATCGATGGCAGTGAATACTGGAATAATGAGAACAGAAATGAAGATGATTTTGGGGTTGTTTTGGGGGGAGGTTGGTTTTTGAATGAGCTGGCTGCAGATATGGCACCTTTACCCATGAAATTAGTCAATAGCATTAATTATATTTGAGGAAACATTTGCTATATGTGGAGTCTGCTGTTCTAAGATTGGTCAGAATGGGAACAAAAGCCAAAAGTATCTCCCTGTCTGTGTGCTGAGACCAGGGGTGAAATCTAAAATTTGTTACTGCTGGTTCTGTGGGCATGGCTTGGTGGTGGTGGGGTGTAATGTGACTGTGTGGGCATGGCCAACTTTTTTTTTTTTTTACTTTTAAAAGCATTTTTTCTACAACCTTAAGAGGTTGCAGAAAAAAATGCTTTTAGAAGCCTCTGACGATCAGGCAACTCAGCTGGGATCACCAGAGGCTTTTAAAGGCTTTTTTTTTTTCTACAACCTCTTCAGCTGAGCCACGCAATCATCAGAGGCTTTTTTTTTTAACTTTTAAAAACATTTTTTTGACCAAAGAGGTTGTAGAAAAAATGCTTTTAAAAGTAAAAAAAAACAGCCTCTGATGATCGCGTGGCTCGGCTGGGCAGGGGGGCGCAGGGATTTTTGCTACCGGTTCTCCGAACCACCCGCCGCCATCACTACCGGATCGGGCAATCCAGTCTGAACCGGGAGCATTTCACCCCTGGTTGAGACTGGATTTTTTTTAATGATTTCATATCTGAATTCAACTTTGCATGAATTTTCTATAATCATAGAGGTAATACGCGCGTGCACTGAGTGTCAGCAAATACTTAAATATAGATACTTATATATATTTAAATACCCTGTTTTCCTGAAAATAAGACATCCCCTGATAATAAGCCTAATCGGGCTTTTGAGCCCATGCGCTAAAATAAGCCTCCCCAAAAAAATAAGCCCTCCCCCAAAATATTTAAACGCAGAGCTGGAAATCAGTAAGACAGCAAGAGGAGCCCTATCTTGCTCCACATGCCCCAAAATAATAAGACCTCCCCGAAAATAAGGCCAAGCGCTTATTTCGGGGTTTAAAAAAATATAAGGCAGGGTCTTATTTTTGGGGAAACACAGTATAAATAGTTGAATAGGAGAATAGAATGGATGTACTTTAAGCATAACTTTAAATTGTTCCTCTGCCTGAGAAGATCCCATACATTTTGGGGCAACAGGCATAACCTCAGATTTCTCAAGCATACCAGTCTCTCTTTCTTACACACCCACAGATGAGTTGTTCAGTTTTGCTGTTCTCTGGCGTCAAAAGTCTGACTCACAGACTCCTTTAAGTGCAGCTGGGTCAATGGTCTAACTCGCTAGCAGTATTTAGCCACCATCTCAGACATTTTAATGTATCTATTGGATTTTCTTTTTATTAGCCTTAGCTAAAATATACAGCAACATCACAAGTTCAAATGAAATACCATATTTTCAAACTTTGCACCCAAACGGGTAAAAAAAAAAGGGGGGGGGAGTCAATAAAATTGTATATTTGTTGAACAAAACACAAATGTCTCTGGAGATTCTCAGTCATTCAGGTCATTGTCCCAAAGGTACTTTTTTCAAAAGGCAAGTAGGATTTCTTTGGTTTTCCTTGAAGATGTTTTGTTTCTTAATTTCTCAATTGAAGAAGCTTCTTGGATGAGAAGTGAAATGTCTTCAAGGAAAAACAAAGAAACTCTACTTGCCTTTTGAAATAAGCATCTTTGGGACGACAAAACATAAACCTTCCTACAACGAGAGAGTTGAGAACCATTGCAAAGTTAGGCACTGGCATTAGCAGTGTGAGCAGCTTGCGAGGTCTCTCGGTGCATGATTTAGAATGCAGCCAGAAAATCCCAGCATGTCACAATAATCAGATTTTAAAGTGCAGAGCAAGATTATCACGTTATTAAAAAAAAAATAGTGCAATCTTTATGATTATATTTTTGACCTTCTCTTCTTTCAAAGAACTTTGATTGGTAATTGTAATTCTGATACTCAAATTTAAACTGCCTTTTAAATCTTGCCACACTCATGCTGGAAACCAATAAATGTGGTCCAGCATCATCAATACGCTATTGAAGGGGGCATTTTCCCCCCAGCTTTTTAAAATACGGATAATATATGGACTACCAGAAGCTCTTGACTGATCTCTGTCCAGGGAATCCCAAACTTTTCAGCTCTCAACTGATGGGAGGGAAATCATTTTAATCTTGCTTGCCCCCATGTTGTTAATATTGTAAGAACCGGTTCGTATCACTTGTAAGGCCATTGGTATTTATTGCTTGTTCAAGAAGCCATAATTTAAAAATGCTGGTTTGATGTTACATTTGATTACAGCAATAGAATTGTTCAGTTTAGCGTAGTGCACTCTGTGAATCTAATAGCTCCAGTTCGTCGACACTAATATGGCTCAGCATTAGTGTTAAACAAGGGCACTAAAGTTTATTTAACTAAGATTAAGATAAAATATGGGTTGGTACATTGTGTACCAATGTACCAACCCATTAGACTTGTATGTTCTAGTTCTATCCTTCTCTGACGCTGCCTACTTATGGATCCATTAAAGCAGGGGTATCAAACTGGCAGCCCGCGGGCCAGATGCGTCATGCGCAGGCCACACTCATCCCAGCTCCGCGAAGGGAAAAAACATCACGAAACGTCACGTGATGGCAACGTGTCGCTGCAAGCTTGACACCTGTGCATTATAGGGTCCATGAATAGCAATGTAACACCTCCATCTCCAAAGATTAGCCTAGTCTTATTTTCGAAGATTGATAATCTGTCTGGAATAAATATACAGTTTGAACCTGGTGTCATATCTACTGTTTTGAAATGATTTGCTCTTCTGATAATCAACTAGCATCTCTTATTTCTCTCCTGCTTTTTCTGTTCCACATCTCTGCACATATTTCACTAATACCTCTTAACATTTTCACCCCTGAAAATATCCATAGTCTAGTTGCATTCCAATTTGGGCCCCAATTATTTTCTGTATCCCATCCGTTGCCCTTCAAATGAGCAAATCGTTGAGCTTCTCTTTACACATATTATTTTTCCTCATTTTAATTATTCAGGGAACGTGAAATACTTTTGAAATTTACGAGGAAAGTCTGCTTGGCAAAGACAGTATATACCAAGGTTGGATTATGGCCAATGTCCTATAGGAAAATACATGGATTATGCAAAGTTCATTCTATCATATTATTGCTGTTATTAACATAATCATCCCTCAGGCAAGAAATGTACTTTGTTTGAAAAAGAGTTAAGAATACCCTTGATTCCCAGGGAACCTCGTGTCAGATATCCATCTAGGGCGGAAGAATACTTAACGGTCTAGAATTACTATTTCTTCACTGTTTCAATAATCTTTAAAAGAGGCACATCTGTAGGAAGCCTAATAAAAAGTAGGTTATGCAGGATTTGCTGATGGCAACTATAAAGTCGTATCATCTCAAACCAGACTATTGCATAAGATCTTTTAGCATTCACATAGCATGTATCCTGTGTGCATAGGGGATACTAATACTGTATGCTAATCAGAATGGAGTCATTTTTAATTAAGGCATATGTTCCCATTGACGGTAATCTTAAGGTCCCTGCAAGGATCTCTCTTTCTCTCCAAGGGCATGGAAAGGGGAAGATTTTCCCAGAGGCCCTAAGAATTAAGCATACCCTACCAATCAGTGGGGAAATCCAATTTTTTTTACTACTGGTTCTGTGGGCGTGGCTTGTGGGTGTGGCTTGTGGGCGTGGCATGGCTTGGTGGGCATGGCAGGGGAAGAATACTGCAAAATCTCCATTCCCACCCCACTCCAGGGGAAGGATACTGCAAAATCCCCATTCCCTCCCCACTCGTGGGGGAAGGATATTGCAAAATCTCCATTCCCACCCCACTCTGGGACCAGCCAGAGGTGATATTTACCGGTTCTCCAAACTACTCAAAATTTCCACTACCGGTTCTCCAAACTTCTCAAAAATTCCGCTACCAGTTCTCCAGAACTTGTCAGAACCTGCTGGATTTCACCACTGCTACCAATAAAGATTTTACATTTATGTTAGATTAGCACAACTTGTTGAAGATGCTTGGGAAAAGGGATCATTTTTCCAAACCAAAACACTGCTAATTCTTTCTTATTTTTACAGTGAATGTAAAAATCCCTTTAATTAGTACTAAGATAACTCAGTACCAAACTTGTACAGGTGGTCCTTGACTTACAATAGTTCACTTAGTGACCATTCAAAGTTACAACAGCACTGAAAAAAAGTGATTTATGACCATTTTGCACAGTTAGGAACTGTTGCAGCGTCCCCATGATCATGTGATCAAAATTCAGATGCTTGGCAACCGGTTTATATCTATGACCACTGCAGTGTCCCAGATTCACATGATCACCATTTGTGACCTTCTGACAAGCAGAGTCAATGGGGAAGCCAGATTCACTTAACAACCATGATACTAACTTGTCAACTGAAGTGATTCACTTAACAACTGAGGCAAGAAAGGTTGTAAAATGGGGCAAAACTCACTTAACAAGTGTCTCACTTAACAACCGAAATGTTGAGCTCAGTTGTGGTTGTAAGTCTACCTGTATCTGCTGAGCATGTGCAATTTCAGGATTTTTTTTCTCTTCCATTTTAGAGCAGCTAAATTAGCAGCAGCTGATTGTAACAGATTCACAGCAAGCATGATGACGAGTTTATCTTCTGTCCTGGAAGTTTATTTATTTCTTATTTATTAAACAAATGCATATAGCTGCCCAACTCACACATAGGTGACACCAGGTGGTTTACAAAGTTTTTAAAAATTCACTATATCTTGTACTTTTTCTTTCTTCCCTCATACCTCATATTTTCTTTCCCCCTTTCTTTCTTCTTCCTTTAATTTCCTATTTTTATTTTTCTTTGTATTTTTTACACTGATTAAATAATAAAAGCCAAGGGAAAATATTTAAAAATCCATTACATAATATAAATCCATTTTAAAAAATTCCCACCCCACCCACCCATGGCAGCACCAACACAATCAAATCAGCCATTTGATCTGTTCTGTCTCCTTTTGTAGTCCCCAGGGCCACTGACAAAAACCATATTTTTAGGACCTTTTGAAAAAGCAACAGCGTGGGGGCCAACCATACCTTGGGAAAAATGAGGTTCCATAAAGAAGGGGCCATCACCGAATTGCTGGATTTCAGCTTCAATGGCCAAAAAAACCAAAAAAAAAAAAAAAAACCTAGATGAAACTACTCTATTCTGCTCTTGTGACTATCTTATGTCACTCTGAATGCAGTTTAAAGTAGCTCTCTATGTTCACCCTAGGAATGGAATGGAATGGAATGGAATGGAATGGAATGGAATGGAATGGAATAGAATAGAATAGAATAGAATAGAATAGAATAGAATAGAATAGAATAGAATAGAATAGAATAGAATAGAATAACAGAGTTGGAAGGGACCTTGGAGGTCTTCTAGTCCAACCCACTGCTTAGGCAGGAAACCCTACACCACTTCAGAGAAATGGTTATCCAATCTCTTCTTTAAAACTTCCAGTGTTAGAGCATTCACAACTTCTGGAGGCAAGTTGTTCCAGTGATTAATTGTTCTAACTAGACGGAATCCATTCACTGGCTATTTTGACTGGGCTAGTAGGAGTTATAGGTTTCCACTCCTGTCATCACATGGTACAAAGCTAGGGTGTATTATATTCCTTCATCAGTGAAGGAAAGCATCAATACTTCCCCTCACTTCCTTAGCAAGAGCAGAATTAGCTTTTTCTGTAGTCTGTGTCAGTGATTTCGACATCTAATTTCATAACTATATGGCTTCCTATTGTGATGAGAGTTTCTGTTATGTCTGGAAGCATTCATTTGTGATCAATGTCTCCAAGACTAAGTCCCATCCCTTCAATGGTCTCCTTGAAAGATTGATTAAATCTGGATCCAATGCACTGTGCATACGTTTAATTACATCCTTTTACAAACGATTGTCTTTCCACTCTTGTGAAAGTTGTTAAGGCTTGAGTTAGACTGTACCAGACTATAAGGGGTCATGGGAGTGGGGGGAGAAGGGGGCCAAAGGTTGAGGTGCAACCAGGAAAGTATCAAAGCATAGAAACAGAACCATGAAAAGAACAATGCCAGGCTGGAATTAGGAAAGGTCAAAGCTAGAGTAAGGTCTCTAACTGTCTCACAGAAATTAAATGAACATAAATTGTAAAAGCAAGATATCAGGAAGAATCTATAGTTTGTAAGGAAGAGAACTGTGACATCACACACACACACACACACACACACACACACACACAAAACAATGAAAAAAATCAGGAGGAGTCTGGTTCCTCCAGATTTTTGGTGGAACCAGACTGGCAGACTCCTTCTGATGTTTTACTACCACAGTCTAACACAGCTCTCTTCCTACAAATTATAAAAGCGTCTTTCAGAGAAGATACTGTCCTATGGAGTGACATAACTTCCCACAACCATCACTGATTACATAATGTTGCCAATGGCAGTGTGCAGTTGAGACTTTATGCTATGCTGTTTGTCCTTGAATGAGGAAATGTCATTTCAGTACACCAAATACCACTTTAGAAATGGTAAACGTGGTACTGCCTCGTGCCTTAAGACGCTGTTTGTGCTCCCAATAGAAGGGACTCTTGCTGAACTTCCCAGCTTCTGGACTTCCATAATAACTTGCTGGCCCAGTTAGGAAAAAATATCCCCATGTTGAATTATAGGTAAATTGGCATTACAAAATGTAGAGATTGAAACACAAGAGAAATTCACTTCCATGCTTTCCTATCTATGGATTTGTTGATACTTTTTCAGAATTATCACTACTCAAAACTACTTCTAGGTTGTTTTGCAAAACAATGGACAAATATTCAAATATATGTTCAGAAGCAGATGGAGTGTAAGAGATGGGGAACAATAGCATTTTTTCCTCTGGAAGTGGGGGAAGACAGGCTAATGAGAAGCAGAGGGGTCATCAGTTACTAGGTAACTTGAAAAGAAAGCAAACAACATTGATTAATAGTTCTCTGTGCTATTCAGCCATTGGCCAAAAAGGGAAGGCACCAATTGACTCACAGTTCTTTACAAGTTATAGAACAAGAATATGATTGTATCATAGCTCCTTCCTTCCTTCCTTCCTTCCTTCCTCCCTACCTTCCAAATCTATATATATAGCTGCTCATCTCATATGCATGACTCTGGGTGCCTAATAGTTAGAAACAGAATAAAAACAAAGTAAAAACAGCCAATTAAAAAAAACACTAGTAATAACATAAAATAGCATAGCATCGGAGAACATTCACTTTATAGCTGTATTATTAAATACATCCACTGAATAATCAAGACAATCCAGATTATTTAAAATTGAGAATGATTGGAAAAGCTGGTTGCCTGAAGCACCCCAGATATTTTGTTTTAACAAACTGGCAGTCAGAGTAATTCTTCAGATGGGGTACAATCCATCCCGAAGTGCTTAGATTGAAATATGAGGAATCTATACAGAAGCATAGCATTGCTTGGGTCTGAATGTTGCTATGGTTCTCAGCAATCTAGAATTAGCTAGCAGGGCCAATGTTAATGTATTTTGGACATTGTAATTCGTGATACAGTATATGTATAAACAAGTGGGCTAACATGATGCCTATTTCCTATTATTTAACTTGATATTTTTATAACAAGAATCTAAAGGGAAAAGTAATTCATTGGGACATAGTACTACGGTACAAATCATCCTGATTGGTGTAATATGTGTATTTGTGTATAAAAGTACATGAGATATAATCATGGATAATTAGAGCAAAAAACACCCACCAGGAAGTTGAGTTTTAATCTAGTAATTTGCAACAACACCCACTGAGCATAATGGATGGATTGTGGTAGATCAAAATGGTGGAAGGAGCATTGCAACGCAAGTCCTCTCCTTTTTGTAAGTATATGCCCATCTTGGCTATCTTGCCAATTTTGATCCTCAACACCCAGATCGATGTCACTGCAGCTCTCTTTCTTTTCCAGGGGCAACATTTCCTCATTTTTAAGACCTGATGATAGGTCTAAGACAGGAGTGTCAAACTTGGATTTCATTGAGAGCCGGATCAGGATTGTGTTTGACCTTGTGGGGGGGGGGCGCAGAGGCATGGCCAGGGTGTGTGGCCAACTCGACGTCCATTTTCGACCGCAACAGCTTCCTGCAGTCCTCTGCCAGTGAAAATGGAGCTCGGGAAGGGGGGAGCTCTATTTTCGCTGGCAGAGGCACTGGCAGGCCAGTCCTTTGCTGTTTCCAGGGCAGCCCCACAGGCCTTGAGTTTGACACCCCTGGCCTAAGACAATCATAGATAATAGGGGCCAACATGATATCCAGCAAGTGAAAATTCAAAGCAAATGAGAAAATCATATCCAATGTATAGAAAACTGGTATACCTTTCGAGGATAATTTCACTTTGGCCTAAAAGGATGCTTGCTGCTGAGCCCATTTCTGGAACCTTCTGTATTTTGCATTCTAGGCAACATTTTGACCTTGTCCCTTCCATGATGGGAAATGACTTTCATCACCTTACTGCAGATCTTACTTCTACGGTAGAAATAAAGAAAATCCACCACCGTCAGCAGGCTCTGCTCCACTTCAATACTGACCTTGCTGAGTGCACAATAAGGGGGCAAGACAGATGGACCTTTATCTCCTGACCTTTCAAGAAAGAGGTTCTACTGACTGAGAGAAATTTTTTTAAAAACCAGCTTCAAATCTTCCAACAGGCCTTCCCAACTTTTGGGAGGAGATACTTTAGCAAATCAGAGAGGCCACGTTGATTCTTTCACATTTGAACAGGAGGCAAGAGCTACACAAAAAGGATTTGTAGTGGGAACAAGAGCCTTGAACATAACAAAGGGTTTGTTTTCAAGAGCTTCAAGAAATAACTTTATTTTGGGCATGTGTATTTTTCATAATTTGATCAGAGGTGAAATCTAAAATTTGTTACTACCGGTTCTGTGCGCGTGGCTTGATGGGGGGGGTAATGTGACTGGGTGGGCGTGGCCAACTTTTTTTTTTTTTTTTTTACTTTTAAAAGCATTTTTTCTACAATCTTAAGAGGTTGCAGGAAAAAAATGATTTCAGGAGCCTCTGACAATCAAGCAACTCAGCTGGGATCGCCAGAGGCTTTTAAAGGCATTTTTTTTTCTACAACTTCTTCGGCCGAAGAGGTTGTAGAAAAAATGCTTTTAAAAGTTAAAAAAACAGTCTCTGATGATCGTGCGGCTCAGCCGGGAGGGGGGGAATGCAGGGATTTTTGCTACTGGTTCTCCGAACCACTCGCCGCCATCACAACCGGATCAGGTGATCTGGTTCGAACCGGGAGCATTTCACCCCTGGGTTTGATACAGTGGTGGGTTGCTCCCAGTTCTGTCCGGTTCTTTAGAACTGGTAGTAAAAGTGATGGGAGGCTCTGCCTGGATGTCATAATTGACTATCTGCACATGCGCAGAAGCTCGCACGAGAGACAGAGAGAACCGGTAGTAAAGGTAAGTAGAACCTACCCCTGGTTTGATAGTCTAAAACAGCAGAGAGCTAATATGCTATTTAGATGTCCCAACAAATTATTCTTTCTGCTTTTTTTTTTCCATTTACCACAACCATCTTTTATTGTCTAGTACCTGAACTTCACAAAATGTCCTTGTGTTACTATTGAGATGTAAATTGGGACTGCTTTTTAAAAGATTTGCAATTGTGCACACAGATACTGTGTTCAGTTCTAAAATCCACTCCTGAGACCACTTCTGGGCCTCAGTATATTTCTAAATAGGAGATGGCTGCCTCTTTGAAGGACATATATTCTTTTATCATGTTTGTCTTTCACGCCCACTTCCAACCTTCAAGAAATAACAAAGGCTGTAACAATACAGTCTGAACTGTTCTAACCAATGGTAGGCCATCCTTTGCTTTCCCAATTTAATAAATAAACCATAACTGATGGCTCATACAATAGCCAAAGCCAAACCACATCACGACTTTGTGGTGTGTGAGAATGTAGAGGATCTGTGGTTCTTTCAGTGTCTTCACCCTGCTTTAATTTACAAGGACCCATCACATGTCATTCCTTGATGTTTGGAAGGGGCTGGGAGGAGACAGATGCATTTGGGGAAGAAGGCACGGGACAGGCGTCTGCTGGGGCATCATCTGAGGATCAACAGTCAAGATGGCAGCCATGGCTGCACAACTGAAAGTCTGTCCTTTTTCTTCATGGATCCATGTACAAATAGGGAAAGGTTTTCTCTGCATAGCAGTGACTACCTTCTTGACTTTTTTTGACCCAAAAGGAGCCTGGCTTCTGCTACTGGTTATTAAAGAAACACAACAGTGGCAACAGTGGTGAAATTCAATTTTTTTTACTACCAGTTCTGCGGGTGTGGCTTGGTGGGAGTGTCAGGGAAAGGATACTGCAAAATCCCCATTCCCTCCCCACTCCTGGGGGAAAAATATTACAAAATCTCCATTCCCACCATACTCTGGGACCAGCCAGAGATGGTATTTGCTGGTTCTCTGAACTACTCAAAATTTCCATTACTGTTTCTCCAGAACCTGCTGGATTTCACCCCTTAGTGGCAAGCAGGGAAAGATTGTGATGGTTGCTGAAAATGAGAGAAAGGATGCTTTGGCAGAAAACATTTTTGTAAGAATAGGAATATTACCCTACCTCTATTTTTCAGTTGCAAAATGATGGTGGTTTTAAAAGAAAAGGTCTGGCCCAGATTAAATACACATTGGCTGTATTTGCATAATATAGGAATTTTGTTTGTTTGGTACCTTCAAGTCAGGTTTTTGAGTTCTGGTGACTGCCTGAAAAAGTCCCTGCAGTTTACTTGGCAAGATTTCAGAAATGGTTTGCCATTGCCTCCTTTCTAGGACTGGGAGAGAGTAACTGGACCAAGATAACCCAACTGGATTTGTGCCTAAGATTGGGTTCCACCAAACTGGCTCTCTTCCGCCAACTTTACTCTGTTTTTAAAATACCTATAATTCTGGTCCCTATCATGCTTACTTGAACCATGGTTGACTTAATCCAATGCCTGCACAATATGCTGAATCATAAACCAACCCCATGTCCTGGGTTCACATAATATAATATGTTAAAGTGTGGCTGGCTTCCATTTGTCATGCAAACGCAGGTGTTAAATAGTTAGCACAATTTTGAGAATGAAATTGATCTTGACATCCAATATGGTGTTGAAGTATAAAAGCCATGTTTGCATTCAAATCTGGGCTCCTAAAATCCAAATGACCTGTGGATCATTTGTGTCAAAATGGAAACAAGTCCATTTTGCACTTCTCCATCACACCTATGATTGAAGCTGAAGACAGAGCTTATTCACTGATGATTTGATAGTGGTTTACTGAACCAAGGCTTATTGACTCAATCATTATTAATGGCTTAGTACAACATACTAAACTCAAGCCAAAATATCATACAATGGGTTACTATAATCATATTAACTCAGTCTTAAGCTCCATGAAGTCCAGATGTTTACACTTTCATTCATATGAATCACTGGGTTCAATGACATCAGATTTTGCTGCTAGAAAACCTAGGCAACCTGTCTTTACTATTATTAATTTTCATTTATTTTTGTTGCCATCAGGCCTGTAAAAATTGATTCCTTCCACCTTAACAGCTAATTTAACTTTGTTGTTCCATGAACAAATAGCCTCTTTCCATTCTCATTGGTTTCCCTATGTTGGATTGTAGAGTTTTTATATCATGTAATCAGTTGTGCTCATTGTTGTCACTAAAGAATAATAATAGAATTATGACATGTATTTGAATAACATGTTCAGTCTAATTACTTTCCTTCCCCTGACACTTGCTGATGTATCAAATGATCCAGATTAATCCTCTCTGTATAGATAATGTTTCCTGTCAACCCAAACTGCAGAACTGATATTTTAATTCAGAGACTCCATTTCAGCATTTTTTGCTCACAAGCAAAAAAATTATTTTCAGCTCCCATTTTCCAGCCTTTATGTAAGATATGATGAATCCTATAAGGAATAAAACACTGAGTAAAATCCTTGCATACTGAGGATGTATATACACACTTCAATCTTTAAATGATTTAAAATCCAATAATCTCCTAACAGGATTAGCTGGACAAGGTACTGAAACATTTACAATTACTCAATGATATGATTCCTGGCTGATCTTTTTCTTCATAAAAGAATGTCATCTTGGATAAGAATGCTCATTTCTAACTAAATTCTTATTTCTGTACTGCAGGAACTGACTTCTGGTGATCTGGATAATAGACAAGAAGATGTGTATTCTCATTTCTGCTTAGTAATTATTACTTGGGGATCCTGAATGGTGATCGGAAGCCCTGAATGTAAGTCAATGAATGGTCTACAGCAGGGGTGTCAAACTCAATTTCATTGAGGGCCGCATCAGGCTTGGGTTTGACCTGGGGGGGGGGCTGAGGTGGGCGTGGCCAGGGTGGGTTGGGCCAGCTCGATGTCACTCATGTTGGGGGTGCCCTGGGGTGACCTGAGCACTCTGCCAGTAAAAACAGGCTCCCAAACTCCGTTTTCGGCTGCGATGGCCTCCTGCAACCTTCTGCTAGTGAAAACAGAGCTCAGGAGGGCCAGGTCTGAGCACCCCGCAGATCTGGGCCACAGGCCTCGAGTTTGACACCCCTGGTCTACAAGGATAACCAATATAGGAAGTTCAGAGTATTCCAGGCTTGACTTAGACTAAAATAGAGATCAGCAGGTTTATAGAGTTAGATAGGAATTAAGAACCAATGTAGTTTGTTGGCTATGGTTGAGTATATATTATGAATAAAGCTGTTATGATTTAGCCTAAAGGATAAATCCAGCATTTCACCTGGTTCACATATTGCACTAAACCATGATTTGCTTATGTATAGTTTGTTTAAAAAAACACAATTTGCTGTGTCTCCACAATACATTTAAAACCACTGTGAGAAGATTCATGCATTCCGTCTGTGTTTTTTTCTGGCAGGCTTTACTAAGTCTTGTTTGCTAAGTATCCATTTTTAATCTATCAAATGTGATGAAATATGATCACGGCGCAAGGTTAAGAATGGCTGAAAACCAATTCAAAGTTGAAACATTAAAGATTCAGGGTTCAGACTTTCTGTTTTCCAACTTCTGCTGAAAAATATGCTTAATTCGCTGATGCTTCCTGGTTTACTTTTGGCAACTTTTGCACTGTTGGTTAATAATCTTGAAAAGCAAGGAAGAGTTATGAACAGAAACAGGAGGTTTCAAAAAACGTCAAGATGGCAGGCATAATTTTGCAATCATAATTTTGCCTGGAGGCCGTACGGATCTGGATGGGGAGGAACAGGCTCAGGCTCAACCCATCCAAGACTGAGTGGCTGTGGTTTCCGACGTCCCGATATAGCCAGTTGACGCCATCACTGACTATTGGGGGCGAATCATTGGCCCCCACGGAGAGGGCTCGCAACTTGGGCGTTCTCCTGGATTCACGGCTGTCTTTAGAAGAGCACTTGACGGCTGTGACCAGGAGGATTTTTTATCAGGTCCGCCTGATTCGCCAGTTGCGTCCCTTTCTGGATCGGGACTCTTTACGCACGGTCACTCATGCCCTCGTCACCTCCCGCCTGGACTATTGTAATGCTCTCTACATGGGGCTCCCCTTGAGGAGCACCCGGAGGCTCCAACTGGCGCAGAGTGCGGCCGCGCGGGTGGTAATGGGAGCGACATGGCGCTCCCATGTAACACCTCTCCTGCGTGAGCTGCACTGGCTCCCGGTGGTCTTCCGGGTGCGCTTCAAGGTTTTGGTTACCACCTTTAAAGCGCTCCATGGCTTAGGGCCTGGTTATTTACGGGACCGCCTACTATCACCAATAGCCTCCCACCGGCCAGTACGCTCTCATAGAGAGGGACTCCTCCGGGTGCCGTCAGCCAAACAGTGTTGACTGGTGGCCCCTAGGGGGAGAGCCTTCTCTGTGGGGGCACCTACCATCTGGAATGAGCTCCCCCCGGAGATACGGAGGATCCCGGATCTGCGCTCCTTCCGCCGTGCTGTGAAGACCTTTTTATTCCATCAAGCGGGCTTGGCCTGATCTCTTCCCTTTTTAAATATGTAAATTTTAATCTGTTTTTAAATAATTGGGGTATTTTAATTTGTCTGGGCCAAAAAGTTTAATTTGATTTTATCGGGTTTTTAAATTTTGTGTATTTATGTATTTTATTGTTGGCTGTTCACCGCCCTGAGTCCTTCGGGAGTAGGGCGGTATACAAATCAAATAAATAAAAAAAATAAAAAAAATAAAAAAATAAATAAAATCAAAGCGCTACCTCTTTTTTCACACAGAGAGAAGGTCTGGTTATAGTAATATTTCCAAGCAATGCTCCATCCTACAAGGATGCTTGGGCAGGTTCCTTTTAATACTCCTGTAAAGGTAAAGGTTTTCCCTGTCACATCGTATCTGCTTATGGGGCAGTGATCATTCTCCGTTTCCTAACCCAAGGAGACAGCATTGTCCAAAGACAATTCCATAGTCATGTGGCCAACATGATTACATGCTGAGGTGCATGGAAAGCTGTTACCTTTCCACCAAAGTGGTACCTATTTATCTACTCACATTTGCATGCTTTCAAACTCTTAGTTGGGCAGGAGCTAGGACAAGTGACAGGAGCTCACCCAATTGAACAGTGCTCAGGTCTTGAACCCAGGCTGTCGGTGTCTGCATTTCCTGTGTTGGATGAGGAGAGCACATCTTTCTCCTTCTATCCTGGCCACTTTTTACAGAAGCATGATTGAGAGTGTTTTAACAAATTGCATCACTGTTTGGTTTGGTGGCAGCAGTGCCTCAGATAGAAAGTCCATTCAGAGAGTGGTAAGGACAGCCGAGAAGTTTATAGGAAGCTCACTTCCTGTCATTCAAGATACTGCTTATAAGCACTATGTGCTTAGAGCTCAAAGCATTGTTAGAGACCCCACACACCCACTTTACCTTCTGTTTCTGTTTCTGTTGCTCCCCTCTGGAAGAAGGTTTCTAAGTATTTCTAGCAGAACTACCTGATTCTCTAACAGCTTTGTTCCCTATGCCATCCATCTGGTAAACTTGCAAGATTCGTTTTTCTCGCCATGTACATGTATACATCTGAACTAGATCGTGTTATTTCTCTGTGTCATATAATATCTGTGGGTATATGCATAATTTTTATTTATTTATTTAATCATTTTTAAGTAACGTATATTGGAGGTGGTGACACTTTGAGAGCTGTATGCAATGAAATTTCATTTTAATGTATGCCGATTAGTGTACAAAGTGACAATAAATTATTCTATTCTGTTCTGTTCCCTAATCTAATTTAAATAATTTAATCATCATTATGATCATCATCTAAATTCATGGGCACTCCTCTAATGCCCCCAAATTTAGATCAAATCCTACAAGAGCCAAAATGTCCAACCAATATAAGCAAAATAATAATTAAAAAAATATTCAAATCTACGTCCTGGAAAATGTGCTCCCTTGGTAAAATGCTGAAGTCTTTTCTGCAAGTGTGCTTGACATTTCTGGAACAATAATTTGGAGCCACAATGATAACATCAAATCAATAGCAATTAGAGTCAACAGATTCTCAAACAGGATCCAAAACATAATGCATAAAAATGGCTTCAAATCAATCTTTAAAAAGAAAGGGATATCTTGTTTTTCAGACAGTCCTCTGTTAATCTTACCCACACACCCCCACCGCCATCATGCAACCTTCCAAAATTGCTGTTATGAGTGATTTTCTTGATTCCAATTAGCCCTGACCTTTTTTGTTACTGATTGCAATTTTTTTTAATTACCTATCACTTTGGGGATGCATTGATTTCTGTAGGAAAGGCAAAATGAATTAATTCCACTACAATGCTAGGAAGAGGAGAGAATGATTATGTATTTCAGCACATATATTCTAATTGTCCCTTCCCTAGCCACTCCTAGGCCAAATAATATAGTACAATTGAAGGGTGACATACTCCATAAGCTCCAGTTTCTGTTATGACATCTGTAGATGCTTCTCAGAGCTTACAGGTTGCGGATTTTCTTCAACTCTCTCTGTCATTATTTTTCACATGTCGCCTCATATGGGGCCTATGAACTGGAACAGATAAAATGCTGCTTCTCTTATTGATAAGCAACCCAGAGTTGTGTCCTCCTTTTAAACATCTCAGAATTTCAGGGATTGTCGGTGGAGGGAAAAAGCCAATGCATATGCAGCTTTCCCAGTTAGCTCTCCGTCCACCAGCGAGCTAATGAAGTGTAAGTTCCGCTTTGTTGGAAGGTTGTCTTCTCTGATTCAAAGCCACAGTCTTATGGACTCACTGCCTAAGTGAGCAGGCAAATATCTGCAAACTCATCTGGTGAGCACTATGTGAAAAGTGGGCACCTCTCGTTTTTTTAGCTGCAAGTATTTTCAGTTCATAAGTGGCACTTTCCCCTCAACTGACAAGACTGTTCATCAAAGCCGATGGCAGCAAAACCCATCAAAGTTTGGAGTTCTCTGGCTGCTTAGAGAACAGAAATCATTCCGTACTGTGGAAGAGGATTTGCTTGAGTTTAACTGGTTGATTAATGACAAATTAATAGTACTGATATGGCTGAATAGTCTAAAGGCGCTAAAGTAATCCCACAAATCGATCAATGATCAATAATAGCCATTGTTTTCCAAAGAAAAGAGACTTTGCCCAGCCAAATATTTTAGCATTAGCTACTGAATGGATATTTTTTGGAGAGAAAAAAATGGGGGAAGCCCAACTGAATTCCAATGACTGATGCTTTTCTTGACTGTCAGGAAGTTACTAATACAGTCTGCAAACAAAACTATCACATGGGATAGCTTTTCTGCATATATGCATGTAATTTTTTTAAAAAAAATGAGTGCAAGAGAGATTTAGGTTCAGTAAGAGAAGATTATTTCAGTTCAAAAGTTCTATTTTATCTGCATATCTGTTCATATGTTCATAATGTGTGGTCCAAATTTTACCCAGTCATTTTGATACTATAGATGCAGATTGGGTATTTCTTCGCCTACCATCTCACCCCCTCCCTTTCTCCCTAGACAATAATGTAGAAACAGAACATGAAAACATAGAACAAAAATTTAAGGTAAGTGATACTTTATAAAGGCCATATGTACCTCCTAGTTTTCAGGGCAGGCTGCAATTTGATGCTGTTTTTGATAAGTTTATGCAGCGCATCATAAGCCATTATGCCCATTACCCCTAGCCAGCACAAAACAAGTTGTCTCTGCTATTGGTGGGGATTGTAGATCACAGACTTGGGGACAGCTAGCATAATAAGTGCTGGCCTAGAATCCATGAGACAGTGAGTTCTAGTCCCACCTTAGCCATGAAAGCCAGCTGGGTGGCTTTGGGCCATTCACTCTTTCTCTCTTGGCCCAAAATTACTTCATAGGATTGTTGTTGTGGAAAGAATAGGAGGAAGAAAGAGTAGTTGGCATATTTGCTGCCCCAAGTTACTTATAAAAATGTAATAAAGGCAGGATTTTTAAAAAATCTAATAAAATACTTGGATGTGTTTGGTCTAAATTGGTGGCTGTGATTTCACATGTTTGTGTATATAATAGCAATAGCACTTAGACTTATAAACCCTTTCACGGTGCTTTACAGCCCTCTCTAAGCAGTTTACAGAGTCAGCATACTGCCCCCAACAATCTGGGTCTTCATTTTATCCACCTCGGAAGGATGGAAGGCTGAGTCAACCTTCAGCTGGTAAGAATCGAACTGCCAAACTGCTAGCAGCCGGCAGTCAGCAGAAGTAGCCTGCAAGACTGCATTCTAACCACTGCGCCACCACGGCTCATAATTAATCCCGCCTCCTACTTTCCCACACATGAGAAGGTGGCAGCATTGAAGCTTTGGAAGCTAATATGGCTTCCAAAGCTGATAATTATACTATTACACATCCATCTCAATGAACCAAATGCCAATTGGATTTGAAATTGAATTTGAAATTTTTATCTCAATAGAAGAAAATATCTGGAGCTCGAGGTAGAACTGTGATGATCTTGATGCTCTCTGATCTTAGTTGTTTGCTTGCAGAGGTTTCAACTAAATAACAAGAAGTTTTATAACTAAGTTCATTACCAAGGATTGGACAACTTGTTATCTAAAATGTAGAATAGCTGCTACATATCCCCCCTCCCACCCCTGCTTAATGGGGAGTAGGAGAGTTACCCCTCAACCCCCACCTTTCCATCTAGATTAGGAGCTCTCATCTACTGTTGAAACAGATCGATCAGGTTAATATTTTGTTAAAGGTTTTCTAATAGCTTCAAGTACCTTATCTGGAGGTTGAGTCATGGCAACTGGATTTATTTTTTCTTTTCGGTTTGAAGCATTTCTCTGCTTATCCAAATAACTTCAAGGATGTGTAGTCCTTGACTTACAACTGTTTGTTTAGTGACCACTCAAAGTTACAATGGCATTGAAAAAAATTACTTATGATCATTTAGCACTTACTTACAACCGTTGCAGCATCCCCATGGTCACCCGATCAAAATTCCAGATGCTTGGCAACTGGTTCATATTTATGATGCTTGCTGTGTCCCGGGGTCATGTGATCACCTTTTGCAGCTTCCTGACAAGCAAAGGCAAAGATTCACTTCACAACTGTGTTGCTAATTTAACAACTGCAGTGATTCACTTAACAACTGTGGCAAGAAACATCGTGAAATGGGGCAAAACACAACACACGTCTCACTTAACGACAGAAACTTCGGGCTCAGTTGTGGTCGTAAGTCAAGGACTACCTGTACCTCCTTTCTTAGCACTCAACTTCACTTCTCCTTTGATAAGTGCATGTTTTCAATATAATTGGGACCTATTCTGGCTTCTGCCAACTGAGTGGTATGGAATTAGGTCCAGCATTTGCAGCTAAGTTTTGTTTTGTGCCTTTCGTGCATCCTATGGTTACTCTCCTTTGAATAATACAGCAGAAGCGGGCTGCTTTAATCCTGAAGCCTGATGGCTGGAAAGCCTGTTTGCCTTATGGCTAGACTCAAGCTTGGAGAAAAGTAAAGAAAGAATCCATTGTCTTAAATGACACATCCAGCAGAGAGGACTGCTGCATAAATAATGCCCCAGGCAGAGCCTCCGGAAGGGAAAACAGTCTTTGCTCTATAATCTGAATTTTATGGAGTTTAGTTTAACACCATTTGCAAAACCTTTATGGCCCGGCCCACCACTCCCTTTAAGGATGGGGGCCTAAGAGGATTTATCTTTACTTAAAAAGCATCCGATTTTTCTCAAGGGGGGGGAGGGTGATTTTTAATGGTATCTTCCTACACCAGCATTCAAAGTGAACAAAGAGGGCAGTAGGAAGGACACTGGGCTTTGCCCATTGTTTATGTCAGTAATATGACTACTGTGACTGCTGTGGCTATTATGAACAGACATGCTAAAAACAGTTTAATTTCCACATTCTTCACAGTGAGTAATGCTTCTCACCATGCCCAAGTGCTAGACAGCACTAAAGAAAATAGGTAACAATGCTTCTTTTTAAACGTCCTAATTATCGCTTTAAATTTTGGTTCCCATTGTTGGATTTGCATCTTGAGAATTGGGTAGCCCTCCAGCATCCCCTAAATACCCACCCTCTTAGAAGTCCCCCATTGTTGCCAACTGGCTCACTTCTTTGGTAGTTCCAGCTGAATACAGTCCAGCTGTCATTGGCAAAGCTTTAAAGCAAAGCTGGTCTTAGCAGATGGCAGCCTCTAGCTGATCTTGGAAGCTAAGCAGGGTTTCTCCTGAATTAGTACTTGGATGAGGGTCCATCTAGGAATTCCAAGGCTGTAGGCTATTCAGACAGGAAAAATAGCCCAGAAGAAGCTGCCAGGAAAAAAACTGTGTGTGCAGTAAATGAAAGTCAACCAGAAAAAGGCAGATACGAATTAGGATTAGCTTCCAAGAGAATCCATTTCCTAATTTTAGTGGGCCTGGCTTTAGTGAGCTACACCTCCTTCTGTGGTAATCAGATTTGAGGTAGCTGTCTAAAAGAAACCTTCCCTAGATATTGTCTATGTTTATACATCTTGCTGAGCCATAATAGGCTTTGTTTGGTTTAATGTGTCGTATAAATGTGGCCCATGATGAGATTAAATCAAATTGTATGTTTTAGGATGCTAAAACAAAATCTTTATAATAAAAACTGTGTTTTAGCATAACATGTGTATCCAAACATTCTGTACAGCATTAACCATGTAGATCTGTTTCTCCTTCAAAAGCACCTAGCAATAATATCGACCTAAACTGAAAAAAATATTCTCATAAACCAAACTCATATGATCCTGGCTTATTTTCTTCAGTTGTTGAGTTAAATTAAGACAGAATTTTCCACTACGGATATCATCTACTATAATCATGATCTTTGATGGGGACTGACATGCGTCAAATAGAAAGAAAGGGTGTGGTAGGAACCCTGAGAATTGACATTTATTTACAAAAGCTATCATGTACGTGACCCCCACGACCTCAGTCGCATTTTCTTTTATCAGATGGGATGAACCAGTCTAAAAAAAATTATCAAATCCCAGTTGATTGACGTTTTACATGCAGAAAGTTGACACTTCTGAGTTAGAAGTTGATTCAATACAAAGCAATCATCTGGTGGCTTTCTTCTGGATAAGCATCTCACTCTACACAGGATTTCCAGCCATGTTAATCAACAACATTTTGACCTATGAAAAGCAATTTCTATGTCCCACAAGATCCTCCTAGGCTTTTTAACCAAGAAATAGACAACCTTTAAGAAATAAGGTCATTTTTCCCCCATTGGGGAGTTTCGGGGAAGACTGGCATTTTTTAGGATTCTTTTTACTTATTATTAAGAATGTAAGGACTTCTCAAAAGTTGATATATGCATTTTGCTGGGGGAGGGGGTTGTTGACAGTTAGCAGGAAATGATGCTTTCCAACAGGGGTATAGAGAAGGGTCGAGCTACCTATGGTTGTGAAAGTTGAACTTAAAAAAGCAAGACAGAAAGAAAATCAACTTGTTTGAGCTGTGGTTTTTGGAGAAGGCTCCTGCGTATCCCTTGCAAAGGCAACTAACAAACAAGGACCGGAACGCATAACATGAGACATGTCACTGGAAGGCAAAAATCACAAAACTGTATCTCGCTTATTTTGGCCCTGCCATGTGGGGGAATTCACTGGAGAAAGCAATTATGCTTGAAAGAGTTCATGTAGAAGGAAACCAGTCCACCAAAGAACATGGTGTCTGGATACCATCAAAGCTAACACCAGCCAGCGCACAGAACAACTCAGACAAGTAGTACAAGATCAGAAGATGTGGAGAGACTTGGCTCACAGAATCGCCAAGAGTCGAACACAGCTAAATGGATAACATAATCAATAAGGAATTTAACATGTCACCTGCAGACCTTGAATTGCCCAGAGCAGGTTGAGACTACAGCAGGGGTGAAATCCAGCAGGTTCTGACAGGTTCTGGAAAACCGGTAGTGGGAATTTTGAGTAGTTTGCAGAACCGGCAAATACCACCTCTGGCTGGCCCAAGAGTGGGGTGGGAATGGAGATCTTGCAATATCCTTCCCCCAGGAGTGGGGAGGGAATGGGGATTTTGCAGTATCCTTCCCCCAGGAGTGGAGAGGGAATGGGGATTTTGCAGTATCCTTCCCCCAGGAGTGGGGAGGGAATGGGGATTTTGCAGTATACTTCCCCTGCCACGCCCACCAAGCCACGCCCACCAAGCCACACCACGCCCACCAAGTCACGCCCTCAGAACCGGTAGTAAAAAATTTGAATTTCACCACAGGACTACAGGCTATTCAGATCAACCAGTGGGTTACAAAAAGTAGGGTCAGGTAGGCAGGCACAGAATCCCAAACCAGTTTCATTAACTGTAGGTTACATCCTGCAACAGTGCCTTTAACCTCATTGAACTTCCGTATCTTCCTATCCCAGGCCATTAGGAAGGGCTCAATAAAAATGTCAAATCCAGTCCAAATATCTGACTGACTATGCAATCATAACCATAATAATAAATATCATAGCTGATAAACTGTGATCCATTATTGGCACAGCTATTAGAAGCAGTGGCTTCATTTTGCCTAATAGGTAGGCCATCTAGCACATAAATCTTAACCTAATAATACTGCCGAGATAGGAATCTTTCAGAAGAAGCTTAATTCTTGCCAATATTTTTAAAGGGTCTTTAAAGAGGTAGGTTTATCAAATAGAACAAAGTCTGCCACAAGCATGTCCCAAAAATGGATACACAACAAATTACAGTGAGAGCTGTATATGTGAAAATTTAATGCTGCAAGAACAGAAAAATGCTAACTGGTAAATAAGTATCAAGTAAAAAAAAAAAAACCCATGATACCTACTTGGTGGTACAGCTTGCCATGATTTCAGCTTGTGGTTTCAGTGAGTTTAAAGTTCTGCCGAAGAGCTTTTCCACAGACTTCCTTCTAGACTCCAATTGTAAGCTGCCTACAGTTGAAGTGGGTTTAAGGACTCCCTTTCTGGCTATCAACCCCTTTGCCACTTTGGCCACAGTGACGACCAAGTGTTCTGCCTGGATCAGGATTAACCCACCACCTTATTGGTAAAATCCCCTGCTCCTATAGTGCCCACTCAGGCCAGGCAGGCAAGTACCAATTGCTCTCTCTTTCTGCAGACAGGCCTTTGAGGACATGCTAGGCATTTATGGGAGGGAGGGAGGGAGGGAGGGAGGGAGGGAGGGAGGGAGGAAGGAAGGAAGGAAGGAAGGAAGGAAGGAAGGAAGGAAGGAAGGAAGGAAGGAATTTCACTTTTCTGTTTAAGAAAAAACATCAGCACGTGTTTCACCAGTCTGGCAATCTAGCTTTCTCCATTACAGTTTTTGGCTTCTTTTCTGTTGAAGATAAATTCCCAGGGCTTTAAACATTCTGCAAGCTGGCAGGCAAATGGAGCAGAAATAAGAGGCAGAAGTGGCCACAGAAAAACTAAAAAGAAAATATGAAATTTCTTTACTGGACCACCGGTGAAATTTTTAGATAGATAGATAGATAGATAGATAGATAGATAGATAGATAGATAGATAGATAGATAGATAGATAGAGATAGAGATAGAGATAGAGATAGAGATAGAGAGATATAGATATAGATATAGATATAGATATAGATATAGATATAGATATAGATATAGATATAGATATAGATGTTCTGGTTATTCCAGCAGCCTAGACCAAAATGGTAGTGGAGAGCAGTGAGTGGTGACTAGAAAGAAGAGGCATTCCTTCCACTGTGCAGTTCAGCCAAGTGGATACAGTTCTTTGCCAAAAGTGAAATGAAGCACTGCGACATTGTGCACTTCATCCTTCAAGAAATAATTAGTGTCCCATTCGGTCATTAACACCACCTTATCCTGATCCACCCCAGTTTAGAATAGCCATCTAAACTGATTTGGTCCGTTTAAAATGAAGAGTATAGCAACTCCATTGACCTAGTACAGTTTGGGCAATACAGGTCAAAGGAAGCCTTCTGTTTCATACTTGTTTCTTTGGTGCACATACCGGTAAAATGTGGAGAGATTTGTCCCATAGAAATGGAGTTTGCCCTAGTTCAGATTGAAATAAGCAGATCACGGGAGGAGACATTCAAATATTACTGAGTTGGAATATTTTAGCAGGGAGAAACGGATCCCGGTTCCTTCATAGTGTGAGGAAACCGGTTAGAAATTAAAGAAAGTGTTCGGTTGCAGTCATTGCAGCTAAAAGCGATGCAACCAGTTACTGAATATAAGGGGGTAATTACTTTTTCACACCGGCACGTCACAGGTTGTGTGATTTTGTTCATGAAATAAAACAAGTTCCCGAGTTTGGTGGAGTTTGTTTGTTCGCCCTCCCTTTCTGTTTCAGTGGGATCCACATGAAGCTCTGATAACATCTCAGCAGCAAAGATGCAAAAACGCCGGAAAAATCACTTCCCCGGGGTGCAACTGCAATAGATTTCTGCAATTATTGGGGAATTAGATAATTCTACCTTTGAGATTCCCTTCTTCCCTCGGTAATGTTATCTGTATGCAGTGCTGTGTGTTGATGCACACCCTTCCTTGTACAAACTATACCCAAAAGACAAAATCAGCATGCCAAAGAAATGTTCTGTAGGTCACTTGAGGCTCCCCCCCCTTTATACTTCTTCTTGTTGTTGTTTTTACTTGTATGAGTGATGTACTCTTAAGGATAATGGTTGCTTCACATACAGGAAAAGATTTCTCAAGCCCCAGCCTTGCAGTCAAAAGCAGACAAGCCCAGAGAAATCAATTGGCCTTTATCGTCCAAATAAATGAGTTCACTGCAAGGCTACTGAAGTTCAGGTCACCAGACTGTGTGTTTCCATTCATTTCAAAGAGGATTTTAAAAGATTGTACACTGAATCCCTACAGTATCTGGAAATGAAAGGATTTGAAGCAAACTAAACCATGTCAGGAAAGAACATCCTTGATCTTGGTTCTCCTACAGCAATTTCCCCCGCTCCCCGCTTATCCGAGAGGAGGCCATTATATCCGATAACCTAGGACACGACTGAAGTACCTAACAAAAAGATTTCTGCTGCCCTAAAGTGTTTTACTGCTCGTCTTCATCCTTTGAAGAATTAAGGGCAGGAGAGAATGGCAGAAGAATATAAATCCAAAGCTAGTACAGCAAAGGTGACAAAGTTTAAAATCCAGTCCTGAAAAAGGATTATGGCAGAAGAATCATTCATTTCTCCACCCTTATTAAAAGTAACAAGCTTCTTGGATCTCGTGAAAGTGCATTTAATTGGGCAAAAGGAGGACATTTTACAAATGTCAATATAGGCGAAGGGAGGAAAAGGAAAGGAATCTTAACTTTAACCCACTTACTAACGCTAAGCAAATCTGAAGGACCTTTAAGCAAATATTGAAAACAAATGTATAGCATTTTCCACATGGAAATGTTGCTGTTTTTTGGAGGGAGATTAATTAAGAGTGTTTAATTGTATTAGGACAAAAGAAAGTTTTTTTCCATCTAACCCAAATGCATATAGCTTAAAATGCAATTTAATTTTGGCCAGGCTATGCCTGCTGTGTCCTTAGAGCAAAAAATATTGTTGAAATAAGAGTCCAGGACAGCAGAACTAAGTGATGTCAGTACTAAAATACACTAAGCAGTTCTACTTTCTGGAAAAAAAAATAAAAAAATAGTGGCTATTGTGCAAGAGCCCCAGTACTCTTAACAACTAATCTCTCCTGCACTATTATCTGATAGTGCCCTTTCATCTTCTTTAGGCTCCAGCAAGAACATCCAACAGTAAGATGAGTGAAACTTGCAACTGTAAATGCCCAGAGTCAGTGTACTTCTGCAAAGATAAAAATTCTTTACAGGTCAAGATAGATTTTTTCCTCCCGCTTTTGACCCTAAACATACAGAAATGAATTAGCTAGACAGCTTTTAAAGCTGTTGGCAGAAGATAACCATTAGCTCAATTGAAGGGCAAGCTTTAGAAAGGAAACTGGGCTGCTTGTTACTGGAAAGGGCCTGATTCATTAATGGTTCTGTAGGCCCCATTGTGAGGATGGAAGGTCTCAGCCAAGCTCCCGTTTACCGCTTCTGATAATGTAAGGAGTGCTAAGGGAACAAGTGGACAGGCAGGGAGCATGATCTCCAAAGGCATCCAATTGTTGTTATTTTTCCAAACTTTTAAACTCTCGTAAATATATCCTGCCTTCTCAGCACTCTTGCTCTCACTTCTTCTACGCACCAAAAATTCACACCAGCGTGAAACACTGTCTAGTGCCTGCAGGAGGTGAGATTTTTTTCAGTTTCTCACTGCCAGACAGGTTGGCAGATTGTTTAATTTTAATTTGGGAAGTTGTAAGGTGTGTGAATGCAACAGCTAAATCCAGAGCAAGCAGAAGACAAAACTGGAAGATGCACTGAACAGCCTAAGCCGTGGGCTGCTATCGAGGTCATCGAAGCTACGCCAGCTCATCAAGTTAAGTATAGGTGGTCCTCAACTTATATCCACAATTGAGCCCAAAAATTTCTGTTGCTAAGTGAGACAGTTGTTAAGTGAGTTTTGCACCATTTTACAATCTTGCTACAGTTGTTAAGTGAATCTCTGCAATTATTAAGTTAGGGGTTGTTCAGTGAATCTGGCTTCCCCTTTGACTTTGCTCATCGGAAGTTTGTAAAAGGAGATCATGTGTCCCCAGAACACTGCAATCATTATAAATACCTGCCAATTGCCAAGCGTCTGAATTTTGACCATGTGACCATGGGGATGCCACAAGAGTCATGTGTGAAAAATGGTCATAAGCAGGGGTGGGTTCTACTTACCTTTACTACCGGTTTGCAGCGGGGCCGCACACTCTTCTGCGCAACACAGAAGCTTCTGCACATGCGCAGAAGCATTTTGATGATGTTGGGATTGGTGGGCAGAGCCTCCCGCCGGTTTTATTACCGGTTCTATAGAACCGGTGCGAACCGGGGGCAACCTACCACTGGTCATAAGTCACTATTTTCAGTGCCTATGTAACTATGAACAATCACTAAATGACCTGTTGTAAATTGAGGATTACCAAGTCCTTATGATAGCCATGGTTCTTCTAAGCCAGTGATGGCTAACCTTTTCTGGACTGAGTACTCGAACCCCCAAAATGCAATGCACGTGCAGCCCTCTCTCATGCACACACACCCGTGCATGCTCCTGGGCCCCATGCACACCCAATCTCCCCATGCACATGTGTGCGCAACCCTGCACCCCCCACCCCCCTGCACTTGTACACGTGGGGGCCCCCGCACGCCTCCCGCACATGCGTGGCAGAGACCCAACGACCAGCACAGCAGAGTTGAACTGGGGCGACGGCTTGTGTCCAACACAGAGAGGGCGCTGCGTGCCACCTGTGGCACGCGTGTCATAGGTTCATCCTCATGGTTCTAAAACTTGCTTCATATATCTGTATAAAAACAGATGGAGAAAGATTTTTTTAAAAAAAAGAGGAGCAAAGAAGGCAGAATGTAGAAATTTCAAGTCAGCTGGTTGCATTACACCTGTAATCCATTGGATTTTCAATAGATGATTATGCTTTCTGGGCGATTGGCAATTCAAGTGCAGGAATTAATATTATTGGCTCATGCATAGTTGGGTGAGAAATAATGCCATGAGAACCGCTAAGGCCTCAGTGGCATAATTAGACTGTATAGATATAAGCCTTCTAGCATGTCATTTAATGAGTTTGACGAGGCATGTAGTAATAAAAACTGAGGTATGTGGTAATAAACCTCAGATGACAGCATGGCCTTCCCCACAGAAGGAATCTGTGCAGTAGTGCCTTGCTAATGAGGAGGTTTTAAAAAATAAATGTGTGCTTAAATATTAAAAAGAAAAGCTAAGAACTATTTCATCACATCTCAAAAGAAAGCAACCAGGAGGCTATATTAAGTCGGGCTGCTTGTGAGAGATAAGGGGCAGTTGGCTAGCCTCAACCTCAGCAACACTACAATACTGCAACAATGTATGGACTTCAACTCCCAGAATTCCCCCTGCCACATGCCATAAAGTTGCTCAGGTTGAGAAACACTGGGCTAGAACCCCCAGACAGCAAAAAGCATGCTAAGCTGCCACACAGCCCATGCCAACCCATGCCAATATTGCAGTGCAATCCACCAGTCCAGGAAAGTATGCCTGCCTCGCTGATCCCTAGTCTGCCAGTAAATGAGGCCAGCAACAGGTGCTGTCCTTGCAGATTTTTATTGGAGGACAAATCAAGGAGGCAACTGGTGTTTTGACTAAATGTCACCAGTTGATGATAAAATGCCCACCCGTGACTTTCCTTTAGGTGATGGTGAGGAAGTGAGTTTTGATAGATGGTTAAACCTGCCAGTGTGCTGAGCAGTGTTAACAAGGCAGCTCTCTCTCTTACGAGTTAGGTCAGCCGCTGGACTTGCAGAAAATTCATGGGGTGGCAGAAGAAAGCAGGAGAGCTCCATGTTTCACTGGGCAGCCCTACAGAGAAGAAGGGAACCAGTTCTTGCCGTAGCAAGTCTCCAGTTCCACAGATCTTCTGAAAGAGCATAAACCCAGTATGGACATTATTGTAGCAATCATCAGAAGAATGTCACACCTGTGTTGGACAGCAGCAGGAGAAGAGCTTTCTACACCTCGCAACACACACACACACACACACACACACACACACACACACACACACACCATGCATATCAGCAACCCAGAGCTTTCTATCCTTTCTCTGGGAGAAAGAGAAAATCTATTTGACCCAGTAGACTAACCCATCCGCTTCCTAACTTTATTCCTTCTTCTCTTTCTATTTTCTTACTTGGGTTTTGTTTTTACCAGTTGTCTCCCAACCCAGGATCCCCCAATTTGTGTCTTGCTGTTACGCTTCTGCCATCTGTGAAGACCAGTCGAGTATTTTGTTCATATAAAACAGAGCACTGTCAAAGGAAGCCTCAAGTTTAAAGAGATTGGGGCCAGAGATCTGCCAAGATAGAGCATTTATCGATGTAGTCATTACTGGCTTGCTCTGCTTGCAAATTGAGGCAGACATCCCAAGTTTTAAATCTGATCAGTTCAGGAGGAAAAGATTTATAATTGTCCCTTGTTTTCTTCATCTCTATTCCCCCACCTCTGTTGTTGCTTCCAAATCAGTGGTGGAATTCAATTTTTTTTTTTACTACTGGTTCTGTGGGCATGGCTTGGTGGGCGTGGTGTAGCTTGGTGGGTGTGGCAGGAGAAGGATACTACAAAATCCCCATTCCCTCCCCTTTCCTGAGGGAAGGATATTGTAAAATCTCCATTCCCACCCCACTCTGGGGCTAGCCAGAGTGGCGTTTGCCAGTTCTCCGAACTACTCAAAATTTCCACTACCAGTTCTATAGAACCTGTCAGAACCTGCTGAATAGCACCCCTATTCCAAATATCTCCTTTCAAAACAAGGAATGAGAAGCATACTCTGTCATGAAGATCCTACCTTTCATAATACTTTAACAAGGCAGTTGTGAGAGAATGGAACAGGTAGACAGCGGAAGATTATGGCTGGGGTATCTGACTGCATTTTAGAAAGGGAAAATGGGTTTGTGAATGAACTGGGAAGTTTCTCTCTTCTGTTTGTGCTCCATGGCTTTGCCTGTTTGTAGAGATGATGCCCATTTGGGGCATCTGGACCTGTTAAAAGAGAGTAGGAGGTTGTCTTCTTTTTATAGTGGTGGCCTTTTGATATGAGAAAAAATCAATGGACGTAGGAGATCTGGTGGAAAATTCATGTTGCTGAAATGGATCCTTTTAATGAAGAGGCTGGTTACTGGTAGCCTTCATGAGATCTTCTTGTTGGAGGGTGGGAGGGATTTAAACAGGACTAAAAATTTAAAAAATAGGCAGTAACCTAACCCGAATGTATGACCTCTTCTCCTTCACACAACTGCCAGGCAAATTTGGAAGCCACTTTTAACAGATAACTGATCATGCTGAACCACAACCCTGATAATTTATTTAGATTGCTAAATTGGGTGCTGGCTTTGTCTGTGCAAACTGACTAATTAGCTCTTATTTAACTGGCTGGTGGGTCTCCAGGCTCTCCTATTGAGGTAGGTAATAAAGACACTCTTGTTGTCTTTGTCACCAGGTCCTTAAAGGAGCAAATGTTTTTCCTGGGCTCACACAGAAGCTTCAGAAAAACAGACTTTTGAGTTCAGCAAGCACTGCAGAGGTGATGACAGGGTGAAACTGCATCCCCATCCTGTTGTCACCTCCTTAGCACCTTGAGGTCCTGAGGACATACATAGCATAAAAATCTGGTTGCGTGGACATGTTTGTGCTATTAGGAGAACACAAGGATGAATTCATGCACATAGTGAAGATTTTAATGAGAAGTTCCTTTTAAAGTGAACAAAATTAAATCTCCATGAACAGGAAAAAAAGGGGGTTGTTGGGAAACAGACTATATTTTTTTTAAAAAAAAGGAAAGACAACAATTTCACAGAAAAAAAATCTGATAAAAAATACATTCAGTCAGCCCGCTGGTTTACTTACTTATTATGTCCTTGAAAAGCTCTTGGATTTCAGCATAATTTCATACCAGACAAGAAGGTTGGATAGAA
Organism: Pantherophis guttatus; assembly: GCF_059756535.1. Taxonomy (NCBI): domain Eukaryota; kingdom Metazoa; phylum Chordata; class Lepidosauria; order Squamata; family Colubridae; genus Pantherophis; species Pantherophis guttatus. Next base: position 140,712,311 of record NC_142063.1, read on the forward strand.
AGCATTTCAGCCTGCTTGGACATTCATAGGCAGACCTTTCTTGTTCCTTCTTTAATTTCTTCCTCTTCCATCTCCATTCTTTCTTTTTTTTCTGAGAGCTTAATCTTAAACAAAGTGAGTGATAAGTAAAAGTTTGCTTCTCTGGGGCAACTGCCCAGTTAAAAACAATGGTCCATCTGTGATATCTTGGATCTAGATAGCAAATCAGAAATTATCTAGGGGCTACATTCACTTCCCTAATGATCCTTGATGGAATTATAAAAACACAGCTTGGTTCCCATCAGTTCTGCCTTTGTGTAAATATGAGTACAAAAGAGAAACCATTTTGAGAAACAAAAGTTTGAAGCCTATCTATTCAGGCCTCCCGCCATGAGGTCAGTTTATCAGATGCTTTACAGAGTTGTATTGTTGTGCCACTTACAACTGTGTCACACAAGGGGATATGAAAGACTAACTATAACGAGAAAGGCAAAGGGTTGGTTGAATATTTATTCATATTGACAGGCCTGATACCATTCTCTCTTTATCATAGACCTCAGGAAGAACCTGAGGCAATTCAGGTATTGCTCAATTACAATTCCCAGCAAATCTCACCCAAGGTTATACTCTCTGGGATTGCTAAGTGTTGTAATTAGACAACATCTGAAAGGTCACAGGGATCCCACCAGTGTCCTAATAAAGTCTTTTCTGTAGATCTATTTGTGACTATAGCATTGCAGAACTCAGATTGATTGATGTGTGTTTGAATAAGTGATGACATGTGAAAAGAGAAGATATAAAGGGGAAAAATATGCTGGATAACTTTTCTTTGATTTGTACATTTACTCAGGGAAGGTTCCCCCTACCCCACCCTCCCACCCCATTTGTTGTTTTGCTCATTTATTCCTGAACATTTGAATTAGTAATCAGAGCTTAATGGCATACATACATTAAGGCAAATTTTGCAGCAACCAATGAACCAAATTATATTTGCATGCTTAGAGTGAACAGCTTCCAGCTGCTTTGAAATGAGAATGCTGCATATGTCAAACCCAAACCATAATTTTATTAGTGTCCAAAACAGAGTATCATCCTTAAAATATATATTCATAAGCAGACTTTGATGCAATCAATGTGTTCATTAATTGTCTATTGAAGCTCATAGGTATGTTATGATTAAAATAATAAGATTGTTTGGGGGAAAGGTATTTGGGGAAATACCTTTTGGGGAAAGGTATTTGGGGAAAAGGTATTTTTATTTGCTAGTTTAGGGTTACATGACAATACTATGAGGATCAGCTGAGAGATGACTAAGAGGCTGAGGCAAATGCCTCAAGTTCAGATATTCAGGGGCAACAATTCTTTCTGAACTTACTGTCAAATTCCCCATTCTTAGATAGCTGCGTGCATTTTTCATGGAAGGTGTCCAGAATCCTCAAATTAATCTGGTGCTCTCAGTGCAATGGAGAATGCTAGTCAAATGGCAATGAGGACTTCTGAATGGAGTGGGAATACCAGTTTGGCATTTATTTTAGGCCAAACAGCTCAGACCTCTGAGAAACAGTGGCTGAAACATCAAAGAGTAGTGATCTGGAGTTTTTATCGGAACCTCCTGTTAAGTTGCATTATTTAGATAATATACTGAGGAGTAGAAAATCCACTATGGAAATTAGCAAATTAATATCTTCCCACTTCCCACTCCCAACATCATTTTGAACTTGGCACGCAATGCTCATTACCTAATCACTGGTAAGAGAATTAGGCAAATGAATATGGAATTCAAGGGTATTTAGCAGCAGAGATAAATGAGGCTTCTAGGTTCAAAAGCAAAGTATCTCAGAATGCAAACCATGATTGGATAAGCCAGGGGCAGCTCTGTTGTTTGCTTGCCCCATTTATGGTCTCTAGAAACCCTGCTGAAAACTGGTGGTGAAAAATGATAAGATGTTATGGTTGCATTAGTAATTGTGCAAGCAGTGATGGAAGAGTTAGCAAGCCAAAACAAGCAACAATGTCTGTAACCCAGTGAAGTCCTAATGAAGTGTGAAAGTGCTTGTGTAGCAGGTAACAGGAGGTTGCTTAACAGGATGGTAACCCTGGATCTTAGCTCTCTTGCAAGGTTAAGGTAGAAGCAGAAGGATAGCATAAATCTGTATCATGGATTTAGGTTACACTTCTTAATCTTGATAATTTTCCTTGTGGGCAGCAATTGCTAGGCAAAGATTCCCATTTCCTTATGAAGCTTTTTGGTATGATTTCTGCTGTTGTGAATTATTTCTGCTCATGCATCCACATGATATTCTGTATGCAAACAGATTTTTTTTCTTCCAGATCAGTATCAAACATCTTAAGTGTGCAAGGAAAAAGCCACTAAGCTGTTGATATAAATATTTATTAGTATTTCTATTACAAAATATGACATCAGTTCATGAGAATGTTTCCGGATGTAAGTTAACTCAGAATTTAATTTACATATTTAATTCACCTTTACTTTCCATAAGTTATGTTCTATATGTGAAAATATCATTGTAGGTTCCTTCCTGCTTTTGTTATTTATTATTAATTCACTTTTTATACTGGCCTTCCTCTTTATAAAAAGCCCAGAACAGTACACAAAACAATTAGAATATAACACTACATTACATCCACGAAAAACTTCAGTTTGGAAACTTAAAAGACTCAAAAGTATACATAATTAAATATTTATCCCACCCACTATTTAATATCCTCACACTTTTAGTCTTATTGGTGCCTGTTTGTGAGGCTTCCTTAACTATTGTTAACTCTGCATGGCAATCTTATACAGTAAATTAAGAAGTAAATATACTATAGTATAATATTATTCAGGTATGCATGCGCAAACACATAGACAGAGAATGGAAAAATGCATAGTCTTCTACTATACCTAATTATAGGAATAATAGGAAGTTGTGCTGACATTTGAAGTAGAAGCATGGACCCACATTTGTCATGGAAAAAAAATGCATGAGCAGTCAAGACAAAGTTGATCAGACTAATTATTTCAATAGAAAAACCTAGCCTGATATAGTTAAGATAAAATTGCTATATCATGATGATGTCCTGGAAATCATTAAAAATCTGACTATTCTCCAAGGTTTTGAGGAAACGTTTCCGTGGAACAGAGGTGGGTTTCAGCAGGTTCTGACCAGTTCTGGAGAACCGATAGCAGAAATTTTGAGTAGTTTGGAAAACCAGTAAATACCACCTCTGACTAGCCCCGCCCCCATCTATTCTCTGCCTCCTGAGTCCCAGCTGATTGGCAGGAAATGGGGATTTTGCAGTAACCTTCCCCTGGATTGGGGAGGGAATGGAGATTTTACAGTGTCCTTCCCCTGGAGTGGAGTGGGAATCGAGAGTTTACAGTATCCTTCCCCTGCCACACCCACCAAGCCATGCCCACCAAGCAATGCCACACCCACGAAGCCACACCCATAGAACCAGTAGTAAACATTTTAAAACCCACCACTGCCGTGGAGCCCTGGGTGTCTGTTGGTATGCGGTCTGTTTGAATGCTTAAATTCTTTTTTATGGTTTTATTATTTTAAGGGTAAGCCACCCAAAGTCATTCTGAGATCCAGTGGGTTTGAAATTAATCAAACAAACAAACAAACACAAGCCAGCAAGGAAGCTGGCTCAGCCTATTCTGTTGTTTTTAATAGAAAACAATAGGTATATTTATAAATTAATTTAATTCACACATCTGTGAAATGAAAAGGATTTTTTTAGTTATACCTGGGCACTAGGGTAGCTAACAGGCATCTTAATGACTCACTTTACTCTTGTTCGAGCGCTATCCCACAAAGTGAGGTTTTGAAAGGAAAATTTAGATTAGCTGATAAATATGAAGTGAGGATTATATGTTGTGTGTGTGTGTGTGTGTGTGTGTGTAAGTGTTGCGTATGTGTATTAAAGATTTTTACAGGAATAAAATCTAGGCATGAAAAAAATATATGAAGAAAATTTAAGAAAAATAAAAAGTACAAGCGATGTAGAAAAAATGAACTACGCAGAAAAAGAAAAGAAAATAGATTCAATTTCTATAATTTCTAATGAGTTAGGCATAATATAAATACACTCCCCCTTTTTTGCATGATATTCTTTAAAAAGGGAGTGGCTATTCACAGAATTCTTCTTTGAATTAAACCCCCCCCCACCCCCCAAGAGGGTCAATCTCAGGGATGAAATCCAGCATGTTCTGACAGGTTCTGGAGAACCGGTAGCAGAAATTTTGAGTAGTTCAGAGAACTGGCAAATACCACCTCTGGCTGGCCCCAGAGTGGGGTGGGAATGGAGATTTTGCAATATTCTTCCCTTGCCATGCCCACCAGGCCACACCCACCAAGCTACACCACACCCACAAGCCACACCCACAGAACTGGTAGTAAAAAAATTTGGATTTCACCACTGGTCAATCTGCAGTAATATGAAAAGCTATGTCAAGCAATGGTCAGTTTGTCCAATTAGCCTAGCACTGCCTATTTTAGGCTACCTGTGGTGAAAGTAACAGTAGCTACCCTGGATGTCAAGATTTTTTTTTTCCCTTTAGCTGCTACTTGATCCAGGGTTTTCTGCAAATGATGGGCCTGGCATGGGTTTGGTATTTGATGAATGCAATACAGTTAAAGGGTTGGGGCTTTGATTAACTGGCCACAACCACTAGATTGCTGTCATTCTGATTCTTGTTCCCTCTGTCTCTCTCTCTCTCTCTCTCTCTCACACACACACACACACACACACACACACACACACACACAAGTTTCCTCTGTTCTGATTGATATGCTAACAAACTGTAAGGACTTTTCACTTTCAGAAGAAATAGTATTAGCAGCATGCCCTCTTCTCAAATAGCCCTTTTTGAACAAAACGATCCTGGGCAATATTCATCCAGTCTCCAATATTAAGGGTGCAATATTTTGGACAAGTGAAGCATCACTTTGCTAGACAGATGCACCCTCCACAAACAGTATCGCCATCTGGCCTCAGTCTTTGGTCTTTATCCAGTTCATTGTTCTGCCTAAGATTGGTTCACAATGATAATCATCTCATCTGTGTTAGATAAGAACTGAATATCATCTGCATGTTGATGGCACCTCAAATCTTCGCATGACCTCCCTTGAGTAATTTCATGTAGCTGTTAAAAAGAATAAGTATAAAATGGAGCCCAATCATCATGAGACAGAGTACATTATCCCTCAACACCATCTTCTACAAATGTCCATCCATATAGGACTGGTATTACCATTGTACAGTATCCCCACACCCTAGCTCTGACAGCCATACCATGATCAATGGTATAAAAAAATCACTGAGAGGACCATGAAGACTCACAAAGTTGCACATCCCCTATCTTTTTCCTGGACCAGGCCAACCACAGGATGATCAGGGCAGTTTCTGATTCATAACTAGGCCAAAAATTGGCCTGAAATGGATCTAGAAAAATTTCTAGAATTGTTCAGCTGCTACTCACTCAAGTAACTTGCTAAGGAAGAGAATATTAGCCACTGGCTTAAAGTGGATTCCATCTTTGGGGTCCAGATTTGGCTTTTTCAGAAGTATCTGATCACTGATTCTTTGCAAGGGGTTGGAAACGTGCCTTCTGTCAATGAGGAATTTATGTCCTCCCGAACCCATTCAAATAGCCTCCCTACTAGATTTGATAAGCCAAGAAGGGTAGGCCAAACACATCCAAGTATTTTCATTCTGCTGCAATGATATACAAAAAAAAAAAAAAAAGGCTGCAATAACCAAAGGCCATTCCTTTTACTAGTTAATTATTCATAGCATCGTTTCCTTTTGCTCTGGAAAGCTCTGAGCGTTTTTGATATATAGATAGATATAAATAATGAAAATTGTTCCTCATTATTTATGTCTCTCCTTTTTGGGCTTACCTTCTGCCTAGTTTTTGCCAATAAAGTATTGTTTACTTTTGTTGATGTTTAATAAATGAACATCATGCTCTATTTTTTTGCTAGCTGAAGTGAGTGATATGTTTGTTTGCTTGCTCTGATCTGATCTGATCTGGATATAGGAGTTGATTGAGAGTGTGCTGGGTACAAAGAAGCTGGAAGTTACCCCCAATCATTTCCCAACAAAAAATGGTTATGGGTCTAGCAGGGAACCAGAAAATAAACTCTTGAGTGCATAGGGGTACCCCAAAGCACGCCAGTGACAAAAACATCCCTCTTTATTTCCAGGTGTGTGTGATAGATAAGATTTATGGTAATTCAAGTGTGTTAAGGAACAGCATGTTCACTGGAAGTTTCATAGATATTAGAAAGTATTCCATTAGTTTGGTAACTTAAATCTTTGCGAAGGTCATTTCAACAATCTTATTTCACAGATGTTAGCACTATGAGCTGATTTGTAGAGATCTGGTGATACATCAAGGAATGTGTGGAAAGACATTGGCAGGGCTGATCTTTTTACTGAGCTAACTAGATAGTAATCCCATTAGCTAGATAAAAATGCATATAAAGATTATAACTTTTTGCCTCCAGAGTGACTTTTTAAAACTTGCAAAATGGGATGGTAACAACTAAAATGTGAAAAATCCTCTTTTAAAATGAAAAATGAATGTTAAGAGAGATTCGTTATGATTTCAAATGATTGGTTTTCTTTCTGTAAAAGGGCCGGGGACGTTTTAATTTGATCAGACAAGGCTTTTCATTTTTCCCCCCTCCTCTTCTTCCAGTTCCCCCAGTTCAAATCACTTCTAACCAGTCCTGGTGCAGGAAGACAGAGATTAGGAGGGGTTTAAGATCACTAGAAATTGTAGCCCTCCTGTTCTCTAAAGGCAGTTCTCCAATCAGATTAGCTGTCCCCTGAAACTACTCTAAATAAAGCATCAGGAAATTACATCAGCTTTAATGGTTGTAAACTTTGGTAATGTGGACAACTGAAGAAGAAATGTGAGTTTTGAAGAACTCACATTTTACTTCTCTCCAAATATATGACCCTGTCTCTGAACGTTCAGTTTTGAATTTTTTTTAAAAAGGAAGGAAAAACAAAGTACTGCAACCATTTCTGATATATAGTACTTTGTGGATGAAATTGTTTTTATTGGAGTTTTTTTCTACAAAGGGGAGAAAGAGAACTGTCATTAAATCTAGAGGCGTAACCTCTACCATTGTTAACTCTTTTGCTGTTTCCTTGGCATGAAGTTAAATGCACTCCATTGTTGAGAAAATGTCGGGGAGTTGTTTGCGCAAGACTTACAAAAGCAGATGTACAAAAAAAAAAAAAAAAGATCAGGGAAGCGCTTGAGAAGCATATGCCCTCTTCAGTTCGGATTATACATTGTGCCAGCCAATAACTGCTTATTCCTTCTTGACTACATTGAAATGGAAGAATGGAGTCTGTGTTGTGAGCTGAATTCTTGTGATTGCCTGGACATTGGCAACAAAAGAAGGCAGTTACAAAAAAGAAACTCTTCCTGCTTTTAACATGCTTGAGAGAAATAGGCTCACTCAAATGTCCCCTCCACAAATCTCCTGGATGAAACATCATGCTGAAATATAGGAGGGAAGGCTGTGTGCCTTATCTAATCAAATGTCTGTGAAATCTCTTCCTTAGTTTTTTGCCTTTCCAATGTGGCGGAGATAACAAGGATTCTGACAGGAACTTTGCTTTCTCTCATTCTGGATTTTGACAAAACAAAAGTGGCAAACTAGACATAAGATGCTTTTTCCCCCAGCCTGCTCCCAGATAAAATTGTCAAAAATTTCCCCAGATAATGCCATGAGCAAGACCCATTGACGTCACAGAGTTGCCAACCTTTGTGAGGCCATCTCTTGCCAGGACAGAGTGTAACCGGGAAGTGGGGGGAGGGGGAATGACAGTAATGGAAAATTTAGGAGAAGGAGGAACACCATGAAGTATTCTTTTTCCCTAGATTTGGAAATGAATCTCTGAAGTTCTTTTCAGGAATATAATTACAGCAAATTACATTGCTGCAATAAAAGAAGCTGCCTTTCTTGACCTGGTGTGGACCTTTGGACCATATGTCCCAGAATTCCCAACCAGCATGGCGGGAATATGAAAATCCAACGTACTGTATGTGGAGAATCCACCAGTTGGGGATTCAAAATTGATAATGTAAGTAATGATAGTTTTGATCGTACAATTGCTTAGTTTATCAAACTATATGCTCCTACATTTCACAGGTAATTGGTGTAATATTTTGATGATCTTTGCTTAAACTTCCCAATCTTCCATCCTTTGCTTCAGCCTTCTCCAGCGCTAAGTCCCTTCCATAGTGAGTGGACTTTATTTTTTTCAGAATTCTCAAAAATTGTCATGCTGGCTGAGGAATGCTAAAAGCTGAGGAACCCCAAGTTTGTGGAAGCTTAGTCCATTCTACTTCTGCTAGAACATATTTCCTTGAGACAATTGGTAGTGTTGCATTAGACTATGTGACTTACTGCGTAGTATGAACCCAGCCAATATATTACTTTATGGTTTGGTGAGTTATACAGGCTCAGACAACCAGGTTAACTGAGCAACAGTGACTAAGTAAACCATGAGTTTGGGTGCTGCAGGAACACCAAAGCCTTACAATGATTTAGGTTGCAGCCTTCTGCCAACGAAGCAGAAACTTTCACAGTATGTGCACAATATAGAATTAGAATTAGAATTTTTTATTGGCCAAGTGTGATTGGACACACAAGGAATTTGTCTTGGTGCCTACGCTCTCAGTGTACATAAAAGAAAAGATACGTTCATCAAGAATCATAAGGTACAATACTTAATGATAATCATAGGGTACAAATAAGTAAATAAATATTTTAGCCATCCCAATTTCTTGTGATGTCTTTGTCTCACATCTTTCATCAAATTATATTATTTGAGATCAAGAAGCTTGCAGGTCCTAGGAATTTCCAGTGGGAGATATCTGGAAAGGTCCGAGGAACAATGGTGTGATCTTTATCCCCATTTTGCAGCCTACAATTGATGGGACAATATATCTGACCTACCCAAGAATACAGTTGGTTTCTGTCTTAATTTTTAAATTATTTAATATAGCATTATAAGAAGGCAACCAATGAACTATCAAAATGCCTGTGGCCATGAAGATTAATATTTTATCTTATTAATTAGTGTTGCTATTTGTATTCGCTATTGTAGATATATGACTGTACTACATTGTATAGCTGTTATAAATCTGTTTATAACATTAATCTGAAAACTACTCACTGTAGTATTTTCTTTTTGTATCTCAGCCTAGCTGTCAGTAGCATGAGAGATGGGTGATCTATAGATATGGCAGGGGTTTTCCTTCATGCATTTTCAAAGTAGAGAGCTCCTAAGCCTTATAATAGAGTCTCGCTGAAGGAGGGTTCTTAAGGCTTGTAGTCTGAGACCCAATTGCTCCCTCCTCTGAGTATATGTAAAGGAAAAGAACCTTCTACAGCACCAACTATATATTTATTGGTTTAAGTATTGTTTGATATGTAGTATGTCAAGATCTAGATCAGGGGTCTCCAACCTTGGCAGTTTTAAGATTTGTGGACTTCAACTCCCAGAATTCTGGGAGTTGAAGTCCACAAGTCTTAAAGTTGCCAAGGTTGGAGACCCCTGATCTAGATAGTAATCACTTTGGATATCTTCCTTATCCCCTGCTTCCCCTCTTCCCTGGGCTGTGATTGTATTAAGAGCTGACTCTTTTTAAACTTTTTAAAATTTTACTTGCATTAATTGGACGTCTCTTTACCCTTTTCTAGAACTTGGTCATTGGCCTGATTTGATCACATAATTTATCTCTGACCTTCTAAACCTAACACAGCACAGCATACCATCAACAGAGCTGGTATCTTATACCTACTTGTTTGAGAGGACATGTACTTAACTCAGCGGAATTTATTTCTAAGTTGGCCTTCAGGGGATTTTGCATTGTTATACCCACTTTAAGAAAAGCAACCCTGATTGAATTTATTGGAACTTTATCTCTGAGAAGACAAGCATAAGATTGCATTATACCTTCTTTTCCATACCTTCTTAATTAGAATATAAATTCATCAAGGGGGAAACCCCCACCCTTTCCAGGCATTCTAATCATGATTTAGGCTTTTAGCAACAGCCGGTCTTCTTTTGGTGGACAAAGGCTGAACTTGACAAGTTTCAGAGGGTGACTTTAGAGGAATGTTCTTGACATTTTTAAAATTCTGACTGGATTCAGAAGCTCTGGTGTTAGAGCTTATGTTACAGTTTTCATTTATTTCTTAATTCAGAGCATCCAGAAACTGTCCTGTCAATTTTCAGCTGTCAGGGTGAAGAGCGAGCTCTGATTATGCACCCAAATAAGACTTTGAAGCTGTAGGCTGTTCATCAGGAGAATAATGCCTTTTTTCTCCATTATCAGTATATTTCTTTTCCTCTTGTTTTAGCTATTGCTGTTCTTAAGAGGTGATTTGCTACTTGTTAACTTAATTTAAATATGAATGTTTTACTATCAGTTGCCCCTTTGCCCAAACCAAGCTCACAAAGACATTCCATGTCATTTGCATTGCTGGGAGATACCCTGCCATATAAAGTAGTTAGAACTAAACTACAGCAGCTGTGCACTGTCTCCAAAAAGAATTATGGGGTATGTCCTGAATGTGTGGCATTGCTTTGTGAGGATTTGAGGCACTACAGTTTAGTCACAACAAAAAATGCTGAGCATTACCTGTATAACCAAGTGCCTCTGAAGGCCAAGATTTCTTCCCACAGTCAATATACTTTCTTCTTCTTCCTGACTTTTCAGATCCGGTTTTAATTCCTCACCTATGTTATATAAATAATTACTTTTGCCTACACTATTGGCAAGACATTTATTTACTCCTATGTTTAAGAAACAATTACGCACAGTGATACTGAAAACCCATCCTGTCATAATTGCCAGATTGTTCTCCAAAAATTTACATGCAGGCAGCCAAAAAACATATAATCATTTAACTCTAAAAGAGCAGTACTCAAGGGTATCTTATTGTTCATAGAATGCATCACAGTTAAAAACAAAGCCAAATTGAACAGCATAGCAAATGTCATTGTGGTGAACATAATGCATTTATTATATATATTTTTTAAAATGAAAATACAATTAGTGGATTATTACAAAGCATACAGTGTATTTAATGCTTGGAAAGTATGGTGGGCTAGGGCTGGACATAAGGGTTCTAGTATATCTAGAGTTAGTGGATGATAGTTTGGTTTCCCCACCAATTTAAAATCTAAATTAATTCCATGAATCTCTGATGCCCCAAACAGGCACCTGAGACAGATTTATATTGTGTTTGCTACAAACATGATATTTGTACCAGCCACTGTAAGAACTCTACTACCATAGGAACCTATGGTATTCAAGAGCATGGAGGGCTGGTTGAATGTATCCAAGCCTCAACTTGAACTGGCTTTTTATTTGACTTGGGTTCAGTTTTCTCTCAGTTCAAAGTCAGAGTTGTTATTTTGAAAATGAAATTTAGAGGTCCTTAATTTATTATTATTAAAGTTGTTCACCACCCATCTTGCTGGAAGGATACTCTGAACGTTAAGAAAAACCTCAGAATGGACTAGATTAATTAATCCCATTCCTTAGTTATCACAACTAATTTGTTGGAATTCTCGTCCTCACAGAATCTCCATAATTTCTGTACATTATACAGAACTCCAGTTCTGTATAATGTTCATATTCCATACTGGAATATTCCAGTATGGAATATTCATGGCATTTTGTATGCTGTTGCCACCTTTTTCTCCCACAACACAAAGTAGTATTACTGCACTACACAACAACTGGCAATAGTTCTCCAGTGAGGGATCATTAAGAACAGCAACAATGGCAAAGGGTTTTTTTTTTCCTTCTTGTTCTCTAGTAGCAATTATTTTTGCAATGAAACAAAATAAGTGTATAAACCCTGACTAACCACTGTATGCTAGATGGGGAGGCAGATGGGGAGAAGTGGCAAACCTGTCTGTTGATATGACTGTGGAGGATGGGGAGATGCCACCTTGCCTTCTAACAGGAGGAGAGAAACATTGGGTGGTGGGAGGACTCCTGCCAATATCTCCACAATGTTTCCTCTGGAATAGAAGCTTAGCCTATAGTGAAGAAGCTCAGCTTCCCAAACTCCTCAAAAACCCAGCAATGCTTGTATGTGGAAGTTGCCTTTGTTTGTGAAACAAGTTTGCATGTACTGTTGACAGACACAGGAAGATGATGGTGAAGATACTGTAAGGCTTTTCAGATGTTGTTGAACTGCAACTTGCAGCCATCTCAAAACCCAAAGTATTTCATCTGAGAAATAAATCTTATGTTTGGAAATGTCAACCAGGATGCAATTGCAGGAGGAGATTTCTGTGAGCCTGTGATGGCAAAAAAACCCTGATAACACTTTTCCCGACTAACAACTTTTACGGAAAGGCATCAGCTTTTGTGAGCCACAGCTCAGTTCATCAGATGATACTATAATATATCATTCAGTTAGTTGCATCATAATTATTCATGAAGCAAGAATATATGCCTTAAGTGTTAGATGATGCTGGACAAGGCATTTGATTGCATGAATTAGCTCCAAAATTTTGTTTTAGATTGAAATCCAAAGCAGGTGGTAGAGATGTTTTGACTGTTTAGGGTTTTGGTTTTTTTTCTTCTCATGTCTGACACTTTTCTGAAATGCAAGATAATAAGAAACACATACTGACGCATTGCAGTCAACAAAGGACCAATGTTTGCTTACAAAGATTGCATTCATTAATGTCCTAAAATAATGGAGATACTATTTCCAACCACTTAAAAATAACTCGTGGAGCAGTCTTTTCTTGTTCCTGTTGTGGGATGTGAACAAATATAGATTCCCAAAGGGAAGTTTGTCATCAGACCAGTATGTCACATTATTTTTAAAATTCATGACAAATCTGCTGTTGTGCAGGTCATCTGAAGGAAACTTCAGCAACTCAAGAAAATGACTACCCGTGCACAATGTGGAAGATATGTGTTTCTATTAATACGTAGTACTGAAATTCACCTCAGACTTCCAAGAAGGAGCTTGATCATCTGAGGAATGCTTATGATAAGGATGAAAGATAAGTAACTACTGATAATAGATACGACTACCAAGTTTCCTTCGCTGAAAGCGCATAGTGGTTAAACTCTTGTAGGATTTAAATTGGGATCAGGTGGAGAGAGAAGGGAGAAGACAGGAAGGTTATGCAAGTTACATTTGAGACAGAATACAAGTACGTTAATAATTAAACTTATTCATCAATAGTTCTAATGTATTAAAAACCCATTGTGGTTGCTAGGTCTTTGAGATGGCCTGAAACCTTTTGACCTATATGAGTTCAACAACGTCTTGCTCAATTGGACTGTTAAAGGTTCTCTATTCCCAAATCGCTACTCTGAGATTGATAATAGAATGTATAAAATACAATAATAAAACAAATAAACAATAAAATGTCGGTTTGGTGTAGTGGTTAAAGTGCTGATTAGAAACTGAGAAACCATGAATCCTAGTCCCCTTATAGACTTGGAAGCCAGCTGGTTGATTTGGGAGCAGTCACTTTCTTAGACAACTAGCCAACCATCCTCACAGTTGTTGCTGTGGGGGAAAGAGGAAAAAAGAGAGAGAAGGAAGTACCATTATGGACAGCACCTTGAATCGTACAAAATAAAAGTGGCAGCAGATATCTTCTGATATCTGGCAATCATCCATTAATTCATCTTTCCTCCTACAATGTGTTTAAAGTATAAGTATTCTCATACGTTGCTGTGCCCTGTTTTCAATTGCATTCAATGAATTTTCAATCCACTTCAGTTTAATTTTTGGATTTGAATATTGGTATTGACACTTGAAGGTAAGATGCAGATGCTTCGGAGAACTCCAGATATCTCTCTTTTAAAAAGTCACATTCACAACTTAATTATTTAACTTAGTTATTGTCTTGCATCACAGGAGACATTGGAGAGTTAGTTAAACATCTTTCAATCTTGTTGAATTCCCAGTAAATTCATGCACAGAGCCTTTAGTGCAAGAGTGTCAAACTCACGATGACAGATTGTCAACATGTGACGTATCGCAGCTTTTTTTCCCCTTCGCTAAACTGGGGATGGGCGTGGCCAGCGTGTGATGCATCTGGCCCGCAGGCCACAAATTTGACACCCCTGCTTTAGAGTTACAGTAAGTGGCAGCTCTGCTATTGTGTAGTTTTTCTAAAACAATGTTACAGGGTAAAATGCTAGCAACTCTACTTTTAACAGAATAACAGAGTTCTGTAAAGTCACAGATGTTCCATAAGTAGAGGATGGATGGATGGATGGATGGATGGATGGATGGATGGACGGAGAAACAGACAATTTACTGCTGGTTCAGCCTGCTATTAATCAGCCATGGAAATCCTATCTTAATGATAATGATGCTCCCCTGAGTGGCTGCTGGCCGACATTCATTCCCTCCATTTTCGGAGCATACTGTTTGTGTCTATGAGATAAATAGCATGTTATGGACACCTCCCTTAATTTGCACAATTTAAAGTGTCTTCTTAGGTTAAAGGATTCAAACTAGGACAGCAGCAAAATGCAGTAAACAACTGATCACATGGCTGCACACTGTAAGCTAAGAGGTCATTTCTGGAAGGGGGAGTGCAAAGCTTTAAAAAGATCTCAGAAGAAACGAGAGACCGAACCAATCTCAAATGCAAGGATGATCTCATCCCTCGTTTCGAGACGCCGACTGTAGTAGAGGGGGAAAAAAGGGAGCATGGAGACTATTTTGGCTGCAGGTATGTTCAGATGATTGGCTTGCTATCTAGAAAGGAATGTGCTTCTTTTATAAATGGCCACCCGGCTTTTGAAGTGAAATTATATCACAGGCAGCAAGTGACCAGGCTTACCCAGGTTCCATATTTCAGGTTTCTGAGCTTCCACTCCACATTGTATTTGAAATGGAGCACATGCCAAGCATTTATGAGCAGGCTAGTTACTTGGAAAAGAGTATGTCTCTTCGCTGTAGCAAAAGGGTCCAACTCGTTGCAAAACACTGTAGCCCAGGAATGCAGCTAAAATATTTTGAAAACTGAACTTAATAAACTTGGATGTGTATACATGCACGTCGCACACACACACAGAGATTTGCTTCATTCAGACAGCTTTCATTTCTCACTTGTCCCGTGCCCCTGTTCCCTGATATATATTACTACCGGTTCTGTGGGCGTGGCTTGGTGAGTGTGGCAGGGGAAGGATACTGCAATCTCTCCATTCCCACCTCACTCCAGGGGAAGGATACTGCAAAATCCCCATTCCCTTTCCCATTCCTGGGGGAAGGATATTGCAAAATCTCCATTCCCACCCCACTCTGGGGCCAGCCAGAGGTGGTATTTGCCGGTTCTCCGAACTACCCACACTTTTTATATTTTAAAATCAGTTAGGAATAAAAAGGACTTTTGTTTCTGCCGCCTTAAAATATAGGGATGTGTGGAGTGGGGTGGAATCTATGCAGATTTTATTTTGTTTCATTCTAGCAAAATAAGGCTGAATGGGGCAGTTCTTAATTCTTCATCTGTGGAACTTCAGGAGAAAAGAGAGTCAAGATACTGACAGTTTTAAGGCTGCAAGAGTGAACCATAACTGGCTGGTGTTCATGCCATGTAACTCCAATTTATATTTTCAGATATATATTTTAGACTTTTTGTTCATTATTAAACATATACCTTCACTCCCCTGCATGCATTTATCAGATGCACTCTCAGACTACCTTCATTCAAACTTATTGTATTCATCCCTTTTCTCTTAGGTTCATCAACATGCAACATATCTAATTTTTATTTCGTCGATTATTTCCTGCTTTTTCCCACTTACTCCTCTATTCCAAGTCACAATATCCCATGCGCCATAGTGGGTACCATATGGACCATATAGATTTCCTTCCACCTCCTATCATGGTTTTGGTTATGCATGTTTCACATAACACGCTTTAATAAGACAAAGAACAGACTTGGTTTCTGGCATCAGTCACATTCTGTAATCGGTAATCTCTGCTAATGGTACCAACAGTATTTATTTATTTATGTATTTATTTAATATGGCCAGCATCTATCCATTGAAACTCTGGGCCAAGGATTTACCAGATGTCACTGTTTCACCAAAGGGACTTTGAACATGCCTGCTAAACCAGATCCGGTGGGACAGTCGTACCAATCTCCTTTAACACATTTAGACCAAATATGCTGAAACACAACTAAAGTCCTATTTTGTTCCCCCAAGTATGCTTTCTTTCTATTCTACACAAGATACAATCTCCAGTTTGAAGACGGTCTTGCAAATCTAAATCTACATACTGTCCGATCGGCTAATAAGTACATGCAATGTATTAACACACATTAGGATACTTCCATTTCTTTGCTAATAGAGGCTCTCCTGCTGTAGTTGAATCCAATCCTAACAATGTTTTCCCTTATAAGCTATGATAAGAAGATAAGATAGCCTTTATTGTCATTTTTTTTTTCTGTGAACACACTGGCACACATTAAAAAAGTGAAATTCTGATGTTCAGTCTCAGAAGAATATATATATATATATATATATATATATATATATATATATATATATGTGTGTGTGTGTGTGTGTGTGTGTGTGTGTGTGTGTGTGTATAAAATATAAAATATGGGTGTGTCTGGCTGAAGAGGTCCAAGAAGGCCGAAATAGTGCTATCCCAGTCTCCCATAAGCCTCAGAAGAAACAACATAAAATGTCTGACAGGCCTGAAAGCGATGAATAGAGATTTCATCCCACCATGGCCATTTAACATCTTTCAACATAGGAAAAAACCCTGATTGCAAAAATATCACACATTTATACCTATGAATTAAAAGAAATATATATATATATATATATATATATATATATATATATATGTATATGTATATGTATATGTATATGTATATGTATATGTATATGTATATGTATATGTATATGTATATGTATATGTATATGTATATGTAATGTATATGTATATGTATATGTATATGTATATGTGTGTGTGTGTGTGTGTGTGTGTATATATATATATATATGCACACACATATTAATCACAGTCCATCTTGAATATTTAGCAGAAAAAAGAGTCTTGAGATTTAACAAGGTTGATACTGTATGGTACAAAGCTATTACAGATCTAGTTGTTCTGCTTCGAATACTGTGAAGACTCTTCCCAGAAGGTAACAAATGATGAGTCTGTATATGTATGTCTGAGTGTATGTGTGTGTTTACACATATTTACATACACATTCACCAAAAGCCACAACCACCTCAAAAAAATGGCAAGATCAAGATAAAAAATAATTGGAGTAATAACAAAGGATTAATATTATATGCATATTAAAAAAGGTGTGCCCTTTATAACATTGTTTTTGTATGTACAGTACATACCGAAAAGTCTTCTCTCACACATACACAAACCACTCCGTTATCTATAAGTACACAAAGACAGACCTCCCTCCCTCCTTCCAGGAGAAATAGGAAAAGAACAGGATGAACAAGACAACCAGGATGAAGACAGATTAAGAGAATAAGCAGCAGTTCCAGAAGCTAAGAAGAAGGGGACAAAAAAAATAGAAAGGAAGCAAGGGTTAAGAGTTCCAGATTAAAGAGGCAGTTACATAAACAGCAAGCTGAAAGCTTTTTCTTCCTCTCCTACAAGACCTGTCTCATCTGCTGGCTCCTTAGAAGACAATTAGAAGACATATCAAACATTTCTTAAAACAAACCAAAAAGAAAATAAGATTAAAGGTTCGGATGCGAGCAAGAGATGATGGATGGGGGGAGGGGAAGGGGGGGAGAAAGGAAAGGAAACCTTCATAAATATATCTTAATAAATATGTATTAATATTAGAATTACATAGGTTGGTTAATTATTTTACAAATAGTGTAATGGACGCTAGAATAACATTTCAATATAAATAGATATGAAGAATGGAATAAGGTAAATAGAAGTATGAATAGGAATGAAACAATAAGAAACTAGAATTTGAAATACTAAAAATGCATAAAACCATGATTAGCAGTGAAATATTAGAACTAAAAAAATGGGTGATTAGATAATAAAAGAACTTATTTTAAAATACATATGTGTATTAATAGAATTATACTCTATATTATAGAATTATGTATTAATGATTGTGATTGGTACTAGGAGTGTACATTGAGGCAATGAATAATGAAAGACTGAAGGATGAATTTTTGATATAAATTGAAGTGGGGGGGGAAATACATCTTTGAATATTATAGTAATACTGGAAGGGGAAAAAAACAAAACTGAGATAGAAATAAGAGGGGAATAATAATAAATAGATATATAGATATATTGTCATGAAGGTATATGAAAGAACAAAAGGAAGGTTTAGAATTGAAGGGTGATAGTTAAAAATATGTGTATATGAAACTATGAAAATGAAATGTAATAACTAGGAGTAATAACGTGTTTATTGTACTGAAATGTATGATATCCAGCTATCACACTATTCATGCATTGATATGTATAAACAATATAAAATAAAAAACTTGGGGGGAAAAAGACATATCAAACATTTCTCAGCCCTAATATATATATTGGAATACTTTGGTTCTGAATAGGAAGTAATTTAGTTGCTAGACTTACTTACATCCTTTTCTATCTCAATAAATCTTGCTAAAGAAACTCAAGTGAAATCAGGTTGGGAATTATTTCAGTTTTAGGCTGCTTCCAAAGAGCCTGAGACCAGAGGAAAGAACAAAAGGAGATCTGGTTTGCCTTCAGGAGGCGAAGTGCCTGAAATGAAGGGAGAGAGGGGTGAAGCCCCTCCCCTCTTTTCGGCCTCACTAAGGACTGTTCTCCATGCTTTCCTCCAGGGCTTGAGGTAACAAAAAAGGATGGTGGTATATTCCAACCTCATTGCCATATCTTATTCTGCCCTGTAAGTAGAACTACCCTGAAGGAAGAGATGGTGAGGAGGAAACTTGTTAAATTAGTCACAGGGTTGTTAAGTGAATCTGGCTTCCCCATTGACTCTGCTTGTCAGAAGGTCACAGAAGGGGATCACATGACACCGGGACACTGCCACCGTCATAAATACCAATCATTTGCCAAGCACCGGAATTTTGATCACCTGACCATGGGTCGCTAAGTATGAAAAATGGTCATGTTCCCTTTTTTCAGTGCTGTTGTAACTTTGAACGGTCATTAAATGAACTGTTGTAAGTCAAGGACTACCTATATTTCACGGTGGCTGTAGCCTTCGGCAGTGGTGGGTTTCAAATTTTTTTACTACCGGTTCTGTGGGTGTGGCTTGGTGGGCGTGGCTTGGCGTGGCTTGGTGGGCGTGGCTTGGTGGGCATGGCAGGGGAAGGATACTGTAAAATCTCCATTCTCTCCCCACTCCAGGGGAAGGTTACTGTAAAATCTCCATTCCCTCCCCACTCCAGGGGAAGGTTACTGTAAACTCTCCATTCCCTCCCCATTCCAGGGGAAGGTTACTGTAAAATCTCCATTCCCTCCCCACTCCAGGGGAAGGTTACTGTAAAATCTCCATTCCCTCCCCACTCCAGGGGAAGGTTACTGTAAAATCTCCATTCCCTCCCCACTCCAGGGGAAGGTTACTATAAAATCTCCATTCCCTCCCCACTCCAGAGGAAGGTTACTGTAAAATCTCCATTCCCTCCCCACTCCAGGGGAAGGTTACTGTAAAATCTCCATTCCCTCCCCAATCAAGGGAAGGTTACTGTAAAATCTCCATTCCCTCCCCACTCCAGGGGAAGGTTACTGTAAAATCTCCATTCCCTCCCCAATTAAGGGAAGGTTACTGTAAAATCTCCATTCCCTCCCCACTCCAGGGGAAGGTTACTATAAAATCTCCATTCCCTCCCCAATCCAGGGGAAGGTTACTGTAAAATCTCCATTCCCTCCCCAATCCAGGGGAAGGTTACTGTAAAATCTCCATGCCCTCCCCAATCCAGGGAAAGGTTACTGCAAAATCCCCATTTCCTCCCAATCAGCTGGGACTTGGGAGGCAGAGAATAGATGGGGGTGGCACCAGTCAGAATTTTTATTACCGGTTCTCCAGAACTGGTCAGAACCTGCTGAAACCCACCTCTGGCCTTGGGGAAGAAAACATGCTGATTATGTTGATATACTTATGTTGTCCCAGGAAGACATTGGAGTCAATACAGTATGGTCTTCAGGTCTTGATTGATGGGGGAAATCACAGAGAGAACAAGAAAGTTAGATGAAACTCAGGAGGTTGGAGAACTTCCCAGGAAACTCATCACAGATTGCACCATGGAACATAATTGCTATCAAGAAAGTTAGATGAAACTCTTAACTTTTTGGGACCAGAAAATAGAATGCCTTTGACTAAGAAGAAAACAATGTACTCAGGTAGCTGAATTCCTGAGATAACTTGGATGAAAATCATGTTGTCCGTTGTATTTATGATTGAGCAATAAAGGCCATACCTCTTGGTATGCCTACTGCAAACTCAGCACCACTAAAAACAGTGGGACTTACTTGAGAGCAATTATGTTCCATGGTGCAAACTGTGGTGGGTTTCCTGGAAGTTCTCCAAAAGCAACTAGCTGATGGGTTGCATCCTGTGTCGCATGCCCTGCCTCCCCCTTGTCTGTAACCTGTCAACCAGGCTTGTTTGGGGCCTGAATCTAGAAGGCCCCTCTTTCATCCAAAGAGCAGCCGAAGGAGGTGAGAGACAAGACAGAAAGGAACGAATAAAGAAGGGGAAGGAGCAGGAACAGATAGATGGGACAGGTGCGATGTTACTTGCACCTTCATCTCTGTTCAAATTTTTTCCATTCCCATCTAGGGTAGATTTCCAATTTGGCTGGCTTTCATCTTGATTTTTTAAATTAAAAATCAGGCCAGCAACCTGAACACATGAAATGTGATGAAAGAGGTTGAAACAGCACTTTAAAGAATGGTCTGCTCCAGGGGTGAAATTCACTTAACTTCCCTACCGGTTTGCAAATGTGCATGTGCTACATGCACGCATGCTCGCTTCGCTTGCCTGTGCCATCGTCCGCACATGCGCAAAGCCTTCTGTGCATGCGCAGAGGCTTAAAATTGTCGCAAAAAAGCAATGTCATGATGTCAGCGCAGGTGGGCGGAGCCTCCCACAGCTGCCGCTACCAGTTCGCCCGAGCCGGATAGAACCAGCTGAATTTCAAACCCTGGTCTGCTCTCAGTATCACAAGCTTTTTTCAATATTAAGTTGAAAAACATTTGCTCATATCATTCATAATCTAGAACAGAGTTCCCAAATCTTTGCAGACTGGCCCCGGGGGGGGGGGGCGGAGAGGGGATGATTCCGCACGAGTGGTGGGCAAACTTGCGAATGCATCTCCATTTGTGCAAGTGGTGAGCAAGCGTGCCTGTCGCTCGTGCAAATGGAGCGCCCACACTTGCCCACTGCTCACATAAGTGAGGATGCGCATGCATTCTCGCCTGCCACTTTTGCGGCCCAGTTATGAAGAGGTCAAGGCATAGTAGTAGGCTTTGGCCTGGGATTTGGGAACCCCTGTTCTAGAATAAGAAAAAAGCATCCTATCATCAATATGGAGGGATGAATGGATGCTCACTAACATTAATGCTCACTTGCATTCATCCCACCCTAAATCTTGTGAAAGTAAAAACGTACAATTTCATTTCCATCCCTGCCCTCTGGCTATCTATAGTTACAAGGATTCTCAAATAGAATTGAAGAGGGAGGGAGGGAGGGAGGGGGAGGAGAGAGAAGGAGGGAGAGGGAGGGAAGGGAAGGGAAGGAAGGAAGGAAGGAAGGAAGGAAGGAAGGAAGGAAGGAAGGAAGGAAGGAAGGAAGGAAGGAAGGAAGATTTTTATTTTTCCTGAAAAATTATTGCATGTTATAAATGAATTACAATTGTAGCACTTAGATGCAGGATTCATCTCCGGCCCTGTGATTACTAATAGGTTAAATATTAGACCTGCTAATTATGAACTGTAATGATATCATCAGTGATAAGTGAAATATCAGTATGACTTCCAGGTTTGTAAAACTCTTACAGTACATTCCAAAGTCAGCAGAATTCTAATACACAAAATTACTCATGATACTGTATACTGTATACTTATTTTGCAATACTGAAGTATAACAAAAGCCTTCCCCCTGACCAAAGGAAGATAAATTAGGCTGTCAAATATTTGGCTGCGTAGTGTGGCTGCTAACACCTGTTGGCCTGCTATTTTTGGCAACAGGCAGAAGAATCTGATTTAAGAGCATATTTTACCACTGTTGCCTGAATGGTAAGCTCTTTTAGAACAAGTCTAACTAAGTTAAGAATCATGATATTACACTTTGTGAAATGTATTACCTAAATACAACCAACATCATAAGCCATTGCAATGCTATTGCTGAAGCATCTGTTCTTTTAATTGAATTCTGTGACTTAAAAAGGTGATTTGTATCTGTGGTTAATTTCTATGCACTTCCTGAAATGTGTCTTGCAACCCAAGAGATTTATAGGCTCTAGAATATTTCTCAACACGAGATCACATATTATAAAGGAATGTGTTAGAATATATTTACAATCTTTTGTTTAGAGACCATTCAAAGTTACAACAGCACTGGAAAAAAAAAAAAGACTTCTCGCCACTTGTGACCATTGCAGCATCCCCATAAGTCACGTGATCAAAATTTGGCCGCTTGGCAACTGACTCATATTTATGACAGTTGCAGTGTCCTGGGGTCACGTGATCACTTTTTGTGACATTCTGACAGACAAAACCAATGGGGAAGCCAGATTTACTTAACAACGATGTGACTAACTTGACAATTGCAGTGATTCACTTAACAACTGTTGGCAAGACAGGATGTAAAATGGAGTAAAACTCACTTAACAAATGTCTCACTTAGCAACAGAAATTTTAGGCTCACTTGTGTGTCTAATCACACTTGGCCAATAAAGAATTCTAATTCTAATTCTATTTGATAGGTCTGTCTGAGAACCAATGGGAGCATAGCACAGCATACAGAGAAAACAAGTTGTTCAAAATGGAAAAAAATAAAAATAGAAGGGCACTCGTTGGAATAAAAAAGACAGAGGGGAGCTCAAGAATGAGCAAACAGGAAGGCAAAGAGGAATAGGAGCTTTTGCTTAGGAAAAGGAAAAGGAAATCATGCACGAAAAAGATCTGCATTAACCATTCACCTGCAGACACTATGTATCAAGAATATATCTACTGAATGAAGTAGGCAAGGCTCCCCACTCGGTGCCAAAAAGGTTCGCCATCACTGCCCTATACCATTTCAGACAAGTGGCTGTCCAGTCTCTTCTTAAAAATCTCCAGTAATGACACAGCCACAACTTCTGAAGACAAGCTGTTCTACTGGTTAATTGTCCTCAGTGTTAGGAAGTTTCTCCTTAGTTCCAGATTGCATCTCTCCTTGATTAGTTTCTATCCGTTATTTCTTGTCCTGCCCTCTGGTGCTTTGGAAAATAACTTGACCCCTTGTTCTTTGGGGCAGCCCCTCAAATACTGGAATATTGCTATCATGTCACCCCTAGTCCTACTCCCGATCAGCTGGAACTTGGGAGGCAGAAAATAGATGGAGGCGGGACCAGTCAGAATTTTTACTACCGGTTCTCCAAACTACTCAAAATTTCTGCTACTGGTTCTCCAGAACTGGTCAGAACCTGCTGAAACCCACCTCCGATCCAATAGGACTCCAAGGTTCCTCTCTCAGTATACATATATATACTTTCACATACAGTGTATTGTTTTCAAACTACCTGTCTCCTCTAGCTACATATTTCATTTTTATTTGATTTAGTTATTTTCATCATCTCCGTGCCTAGCTTTTCTGAGAATGCTACTTTGACCGTTCTGGATTTCAACATGCTATCTAAATTTGCTTTCCAGGACTGGCTGACTACAGTCGTAATGAGGATGATTCATTTGGCATCCATATAAACCATGCATTCTGCTTCTTCTCCAGTTTATCTAGAGGGTGTGCTTAATCTGCAGCCTTTCCATTATGTAAGCAAATCAACATGTGATCTACATGTCCATCACCACCCACACGTCTGTGTTTCTAATGATTGCATCACTTACAATTAAAAGTTTTACATCACTTAGAATAGCCTTGGCATGAGATATGGATTCATGATTCAAGAGCTTGGTCCTTCCTATGGGGACATCTCCCCTATTCTCAAAATGAATCTCTCCCCTTCACTCTTACAGGAGCTGACATTCTACGAGTGAGACAAAAAAGGCTTCATCTACATCAGGGCACTCCAAACTTGGCAACTTTAAGACTTGTTAGGCTGCATTTCAAGCAGTATAGAAATAGTCCTTGACTTACAACCAGTGGTGGGTTGCCCCCGGTTCGCACCGGTTCTATAGAACTAGTAGTAAAATCGGTGGGAGGCTCCGCCCACTGACCCTGATGTCATCAGAATGCTTCTGCGCATGCGCAGAAGAGCGCGTGCGTGCAGCCCCGTTACAAACCAGTAGTAAAGGTAAGTAGAACCCACCCCTGCTTACAACCACAATTGGCAACCAGAATTTCCATTGCTAAGCTGATTTTATGACTTTTACCATGGTTGTTAGGCAAATCACTGAAGTTGTCAGGGGAATCATGTGGGCATTAAGTGCATCCAGCTTTCCGCATTGATCAAAAATTGATTGGGAAGATTGTAAATGGCAATATATGAGTCTGGGATACCACAACCATCATAAAACACACCAGTTGCCAAGCATCTGGATTTTGATCACATGGCTATGTGGATGCTTCAACATTCGTCAATGTAAGGACCAGTCATAAGTCTCTCTTTTATTTTCATTGTAATTTTGAACAGTCGCTAAACAAATGGTTGTACGTTGAGGACTACCTATAATTCCCAATTCTAGACTCTAGTATGTTTTATACTGGCTAGAAGCTACCTTGAGGACTCTGTTCAATTCTTGGCAGCATATTTTAAGAAAGATTCAGAGAAACATGAGCAGCGAAAAGGAGCACAAAATTGACTAGAAACTAAGCCTTGCAGGGAGAGATTGAGGGGACTGAGTACGCTTAGCAATGAGAAAAGTTGATGGAATACAATAGCACTTTTCAAGTTTCCGATGTCATACAAAAAGAAGGTCAAGAGATCCATCCTCCATCCTTCAGGAACGCAGGACATGGAACAATAGTTTTAAGTTACAGGAAGGCAGATTCCAATTGAACGTTAAATAAAACTTCCTGACAGTAAGAACAATTTGACAGCGAAAGTAATTATCTAAAGAGGTGATATGCTTCCTTTCATTGGATGTGTTGAAGCAGAGACTGAATAACCCCTTATTGGAGGTGCCTTAATATGAATTTGTGCGCTAAGCAGGTGACTGGATTTGATGGACCAATAGCTTATTGAAACTCGATGATTCTTTTAAAGCATGAGGAATTGCTTGGCCAAAAAAACTCCCTTGTCTTCAAAACTGAAGCTAGTAGGAAGATCTTCATCATGTACGAACATCATGTGCTGGGAGTCCAGGCCTTACCAGATCTGCATTCCAATAATAGCACAGTTCAAACTGAAGGCTGGGAGAGGCTGCAGCTCTTCCAATGGCATTCACCCACAGAAATTAGGATTTCTCAGGTTTAACGTTTTTAAGATAAAATACAAAATAGGAAAGTAAATAGGAAAGCAGTGGGGAGGAAGAGGCGGAAGAAACCTGAAGAAATTAGGAGTTTCTGCATAGAGGTATGCCAGGGAATGTCTGAATGGTAAGTAACAACTCATGATGTCACGTGATCAGTAAGGAACTCATCTTAGTCCCTTATCATATTTGCATCATGCCTTGTTACTAACTTAACAACTGCAGTGATTCGCTTAACAACTGCCTTGCTTAGCAACAGAAATTTTGGGCTCAATTGTATAGCTAGGGAAACTCTTTCTGAGCAAATAATTCTGAGCAATTTTCAGATCCATTGGCTCAGCTTTTCTGATGGGTTACACATCATTTTAAGGCACTACAATGGTTTATTTTGTGTTTTGAAGCACGAGTGATTACAACTCAAGAAAGTAACCATGAATAGGACCATGGTTTACAAAACACTGGGGAGAAATTCACATAAACAATATAATCATTAATAGGATTCATCAGAGAGTATTCCTTAACTAACAATTGTTAGAGATCTGTGTTTCTGGCTGGGATTTAAGTCAGGAGAGGCTGCTGCATGCAGTTTCATGAAGGTAATAATTTCAGTAGGACTTTGTTTTGAAGAAACTTGAGTGCCCTGAAAATAAAATTCTATTTGATCAGTTTTTATTATGTCAATTTATATCACTACCCCCACCACCCCTTTTATACCCAGGCTGCTTGAGTTGGCTAACAATCAATAATAACCCAACAGAAATAGCTAAATCAATTATGAATGCAATTCATAAAAGGCTTAGTTGAAACAATGTTTTAACTTCAGAGAAACAAACGCTTTATCTTTAGAAAATGAGAAAAATGGAATTTAGAGAATAGGTTGCATTTGACATGCAGTCATGATCAAAGATTTCCTTCTCCTTTATTCTAGAATTGAAGTACAGAAAGTACTCAGCTGTACAGGTAGTCCTCACCTTACAACCACAATTGAGCCCAACATTTCTGTGGCTAAGCAAGACAGTTGTTAAGTAAGCTTTGCCCCATTTTACATCCTGTCTTGCCACAGTTCTTAAGTGAATCACTGCTATTGTTAAAGTAGTTACACAGTTGTTAAGTGAATATGGCTTCCCCGTTGATTTTGGTTGTCAGAAAGTTGCAAAAGGGATCACATGAGCCCAAGACACTGCAAACATCATAAATATGAATCAGTTGTCAAGCATCCAAATTTTGATTTGGGGATGCTGCAGTGGTTGTAAGTGTGAAAAATGGTGATAAGTCATTTTTTTCAGTGGTGTGGTAACTTTGAACAGTCACTAAATAAAATGTTGTAAATTGAGTACTACCTGTAATCAAATATCATCTTGAAAGACATCCAGATAAAGAGAGAATGTCTTGAAGAGGCAGTAGAACTATACATGTTTCCTTGGGATAAGCTTTATGGGATGTATTTGTATCTAGGACTAAGCCATGATGATTAAGGATGGTTTATTAAATAAATCATAATTAGGTAGAATGCCCTATAATAAGGCTGGTTTGTCTGGTTTTGGCTTAGCATGATGTATGAATTGAAAAACTAAATTCAGAAACTTACTGCCTAATAGTTATGTATGGAACTGTGGCCTAGATCTGATTATGCTAATTTTACATTTAAATTATGCCAATTTTACATGTATTTACATTTTACATTTACATTATGCTAATTTTACCAGATAGAAAGCTACTTAGGTGTCGCAATTGAAGGCACCAGGCTAGAAACCTAGAGATTGTGAGTTCCAGTTCTGCCTTAGGCAAAAAATTAACTTGGTAACTTTGGGCCAGTCATTCTCTCCCACCCTAGGAGGGATAAACCACTTCCTAAAAACTTGCAAGAAAACCACAGCAGTGGTGGATTCCTCCCGGTTCAGTCTGGTTCGGCCGAGCTGGTAGCGGTGACGATATGACGTCACTGAACCGGTTCTCCCCCCCGCCCTCCCACCCCTCCACCCACCCACATTATTCTTACCTTTTATTTGATCCCACCCCCAATCTATTGCTGCCTCCTGAGTCCCAGCTGATGACTAGAGGGAAAAAAACTGTTTAAACTCTTGCCGCGGGGCTTCAAAGGGCTGTCCTACAACTGATCAGTGTTAAAAGCAAACAAATGAGTTGGGTCGTAAGTACGAGGATTGGTCGTAAGTGCGAGGACCTTCCAGAAATGACTCCGACCAGCTAGCCACGCCCACCTAGTCACATGACCTCCAAGCCACACCCAAAAAATAAGCCAAGCCCACAGAACCGGTAGTAAAAAAATTTAGAACCCATCCCTGAACCACAGGGACTAGTTCAAGTGTTTTCCAGGAGTCAAGATTGACTCAAAGGCATACACAAATACTAACTGTAAGAACCATGTTCTAAAAGAAAGTATAGGGCTAATCTGGGAAAGTGAACAGTATATGCTAAAGTGATATTCTCCAAATGTGTTGGACTAAAACTCACATAATGTTGTCATCCGGTTTTGACTTTCAATTCTGGCATTTTAGCCTCCCAGATCTAGAGCGCATCAGGTTGGGGAAAAGTACTTGGAGGTTATCCTAGGAATGCACAGAAAGTAGCACAAAAAAACCTTGTCAGACTGGGAAGTTCACTTACTTTCACTTTGACATGTTTATTATTATTTTTTAAAGGATATCATTTAATTAAGACTCCCACTTTGTTGTATTTTCCCCAGAGAAAAGAGTAGGTGAATTTGCAGCTCTGCCTAGTTTTCCAGAACAAACAAATATTCAGACAAATTGGAGGAATCTAATGATGTGATTGCCTAGAGCAGGGGTGTCCCTGCTCTAGAGGCAAAGCCAGCTATGCTGGCTGGGGAATTCTGGGAATTGAAGTCCACAAATCGTAAAGGTGCCAAGGTTGGACATCTTTGGCCTAGAAGAAACAGGGATTGAAAACAACCCCGAATTTCCAAAACAATCTTGCCAGGAATAATGACAGGATCACATATAAAAAGAAAAGCTCTCTGACTTTGGAAAAGGGAAAGGAAGTTGAGCTTTCCCAGGCATGGGAACCAGAGTATAAAGGAAAGCATCCTTTTGTGTGAGTACATCTACCAAAGATCGACATGCAGCAAGCTGCTTATGCAAACAAAGTAACCTGCTGTCAGACAGAGAGTACAAGCCTCACATGGCAACACCATTTTAGAGAATCACGTGGAAAGAGAAGCCTGTGGAATAACACTGAAAAGGAGAAGCCTTAAATGCAAAATATCCAGTGTGGGAGCAAAATAAGCAGAGGAGATAAGAATCAATCCTACTTCAGCTCCTGTATATGAAGGCCATCTATCTTTTATAAGCAAGGCTCAAGTATAGCACATTATAGGTACATGATATCCAGAGTTAAAGTTAGCTTGCAAATCAATCCTCTCAAGCTATAAATGAGGATGAAGATAAAATGGAAAGAATGATTACATAAGGCAGGGAAGACAATTAAATGTCATGAAGTCTAACTGGATTTAGGAAAATATATATTTATATTTTTGCAACATCTTAATAGCCATAGTTTAACTAGGAGGAAACATAAATCTGTTTTATGCTTTTCTTATGGCTATAATCCCAAAAAATAAATATTGTCGGCACAGTTTGAATGGTTTCATTACTAGGAAATGAATGAGGTGCATTTTTTTCCTTTTGGGCAATAAGATGTACCTATATGCATATCTTTGGAGTGCATAGATATCTCTTTTATTTTGCTGCCTCATATACATCAAAATTTGCCTTCAGGCTAAGAGCTGCATCTATGTCCCTAGCTAGCCTCTCACATATTCTTTGGAGAATACTATAAAAATAAAACTTCACATTATCTACGATGCAATCTATATCAACATCAGTTATGGCAAATATCTGAGAAGGAAGGAAGAAAGGAAGGAAGGAAGGAAGGA
Source organism: Pantherophis guttatus (assembly GCF_059756535.1). NCBI lineage: Eukaryota > Metazoa > Chordata > Lepidosauria > Squamata > Colubridae > Pantherophis > Pantherophis guttatus. The sequence continues at coordinate 140,741,834 of NC_142063.1, forward strand.
AGGAAGGAAGGAAGGAAGGAAGGAAGGAAGGAAGGAAGGAAATGGGAATAAGAAGGAGGGTTGCAGGGAAGGAAGGAAGGAAGGAGGAAGGAAGGAAGGAGGTGGGAATAAGAAGGAGAGTGATAAGAAAGGAAGGATGGGGAGGGAGGGAGGAAGGAGATGGGAATAAGAAGGAGGGTGGGAAGGAAGGAAGGAAGGAAGGAAGGAAGGAAGGAAGGAAGGAAGGAAGGAAGGAAGGAAGGAAGGTCTAAATGTATTGGATAGGTTGCTAGATTATTAGTTGTTTCTAGAATGGATACAGGATTTTTAGGAGATGAAAATTTCCAACAAACTTGTTTATAAAACTTGGAGCAATGTCTCTAAATTGATGGTCTCCAGTTATTCACTTTTCATCTGTGATATCCAAGCAGCCAAAAATGCTAGGATGGATAGGAAGATTGAAGATCATTATGCTAGCTATGTATGTTATATAAATACATACATATATTTCCTTTTCCTTTCTTCAGATGTTTCTTTTTGTGCATCTCCATAAACAAGCAGCAAAACAAATCCCTAGACTAAAAGCTGTGCTTGTCTCAAACAAACACATTTCATATTCCGACCAATTAAAACAAATAGCCAGAACCACACCTCTGTTTTACCTATAAATTTATTAATCCATGCTTAGACTGGCCAACACAATTAACTATCTTTTCCAAAATGGTGGGTTTTTATATCTGTAACATAGGTAGTTGAAATAGGTACTCATGATTAGCTCTTCCAGACACTCGGTTCCATTCCCATTTCCCCCTCCAGTTTCTCTTTCAATGATTTTTGGAGAGGATTTTCTGCACATTTCCCTTCCTTCCTCCCCTGCTAAAAGTTTTAGACCTTCAGCACATTTTGGAGTTCCACCAAGCCTGCTGATACCTTCCCTTTCACCTGAATATATCTTTTTACATTATAATTAGGGGTCCCATTTAGAGAAAATCAGTTGTAAGTCCTGTGCTATTTCTGTGTTCAGAAGAATGCAGAAAATCAGTATCTGATATAGATACTGATTTTGCTGAAATTCCATGCTATTGCCCAAATCAGGGAACTCATTATTCTGATACTAATAAAGGCAGTCCTCTACTTACAACAGTTCATTTATTGACCGTTCAAAGTTACAACGGCACTGAAAAAGGTGACTTATGACTATTTTTTCACACTTACATCTCCTTGGTCACATGATCAAAATTCAGACGCTTGAAGACTGACTCATATTTGTGACGGTTGCAGTGTCCTGAGATCATGTGATCACCTTTTGCAACCTTGTGACAAGCAAACTCAATGGGGAAGCCAGATTCACTTAACTATCACGTTACTAACTTAACAACTAGTGATATGCTTAACAACTGTGGCAAGAAAGGTTGTAAAATGGGGCAAAACTCACTTAACAAATATCTCAAAACTCACTTAACAAATATCTCACTTCACCAAGAAATGTTGGACTCAATTATGGTCGTAAGATGAGGACTACCTGTATAGCTTTTTTTAGTTATAATTAGGTGCCCCACTTTGAGAAAAATCAGTTGTAGATCTTGTGCTAGTTCTGAAGATACTGGTTTTGCTATAATTCCATGCTACTGCCGAAATCAGGGATCTCATTACTCTGATACTACTAATGGTATCTATTACAATCAAGTAGTCCTTCCTTTCACATTTGTTATCTCAGTTGACTTGATTAACCAGTTTGTTGCAAATAAAAAGACAAGAGACATGGAGTGCTATATTGTTATTCATTCCCTCAATTGAAGAAGCTTCTAACACAAGGGGATTTCTGAGAGCAATGGGAATTATAGCTTGCCAGCTTATGATGGAAATTGTTTTATGCTAACTTTCCTACCCTCAGGAAAATGGCTTTAGTATTAGCTGTGGTTAATTTGGAAGTACAAAACCTGAAGATAAGACCTTCCTTAATTATTTAATCTATGATTACATTCCCTATTCTTTTGAAAGGGCAGTGACTCAACTTTAACTCTCAAATGAATGTTGAAAACCAGTTTGCTCTAGTGGTTAAGGCACTGAATGGCAGCAAGCAAATCTTCTAATGCTGCCTTAGGCACCAGGCCAGCTGGGTGACTTTGGGCCAGTCATTCTCTCTCAACCCTAGGAAAAAGGCAATGGCAAGCTGCTTCCAAAGCAACCTTGCCAAGAAAGCTACAGGGACTTGTCTAGACAGGAATCAAGACTGACTCAAAGGCACCCAAAAAAGGGGGGGCAGAGAGAGAGAGAAAAGGCAAATTTAGAATAATTTTTTGCTGCTTTCCTGAATTCACCATGGACTTGCTGTGTGTAGTGGAAATAAAATTAAAAAAAAAACTGCAATCCAAAAGGTGGCTTACCTAAACCACTGAAATGAAAAGCCTGAGGAAATAAAGTTTTGTCAAGTAGAGCCCGAGGGGCCCTTTGTAAATGTATGTGGGAATCACCCTGGAGATAGGAGGAAGAGCAATAGATTAGACAAAGATTAGTCCAGAGAAACAATGGGGGAATGGCAAACAACTCAGTAGGGACTGTCCCTAGTTTTTTGGACTGTAAAGGGAAATGGGGGGAGAGGTACTTTCAGACTTGCAAGTTTCCATTAATATAGCCATACCCAAAAAAAATAGAATTAGTAGTTCTAGGTGTGCTTCTTATGTGGACTACCTTGCAAGGGTGATACTGTTAAAGGTTACATCTCTCTTGTATATTTGCAGGAGATGTTTGATCCATGATTACCTTAATTCATGCACCAAGGTTATCTATTCCTGCTGAACCATAAACCACCTAGATGTTCTGAGCTGGTACAACATACTAGGCTAAAATGTAGATGGCTAATTTGTAAATTTGTTGTGAACTGTAATTCTGTCTCTTTCAGAATGTGCTTCATTTAATAGCTGGAAATCTTTATCTAGAGCGATTCAAAGGTCAACCAGAGTGAAGGCTTAGGGAAGTAAGAAGACGACACGTACGATAAAGTAAAGACAAGTAAGCAAGAGATGTTACAGAGCTTTGGCAATTGAGCCCAAGTGCTCAGTCACCAAAGTCAGCTGATAAGTGTGATACTTATACTTGTGTAGAAAGTTAGCACCCTCTCCTAGAAGAATGAAATATTTTGGGAAATATTATAAAAGGCAGAATATTATATTTCTCTAAAGGAGAAACATGCTCTTGGGAAAGCTGCCCTCACCTTTCTTAATAGCCCCAGCAGGACTGGGCCAGCCTATCTATAAAACAAAAGGCCTTCAGCTCCAGGATGATGGGATTATTCTTCAGGGCAAAGCCATTCAGCCACAATAGCCACATTGCATCAGCCCAAGTTTCAACCAAGCTTGACTCAGAAAACCTACAAAGTTAGCTATGACCCCTGCATAGCCCCATGGGAGTCAGACAGCAACCAATAGAATACATGTCCTTGCCACAGGAACAGGAAGCTCAAGGGCAAGGCCCAAGAGAGGATATAAACACTCACTCTCTACTCCATGTGTTCAGCTGCTCAGGACTTCAAACCCATGAGGTCCTGTTCATCAATAAACCGGGCCAGTTGATCTTTCCAATCAGCCTCCATGTTTCCAATGTCTTTCTCCCCACTTGGAAACTGAACCAGATGTAAATTTCTTCCAAGACTTGGCTGCTTAAGTTCAGCCCAAGAATAGTGGCCGAAGCTGATTAGACCCACCAACATGAGATTTGAGCAAGAAACTGTACTTTTCCCTGCTGTATCACAGATGCAATTCTATTTCATTCGTGGTATATGTTGCAATCCAGATTTCAGCAGAAGTTAATTGGGCTGTAAAATAAAAGCATTCATATTCGCTTCTCTCTAAACTCGATACAGTATATAACACCAGTATTCTTACGGACCTATTTTTAAGGGGGAAATAATCACTTTGAAATAGGGTCCTTGCAATTAACTATGCAATTAGCAATGTTTTTTTTTAAATTATTTTGGAACCTTACTATGAATCTTAACCCCTTGCAGAAACACATGCTCTGAACAGTGAAATGGCTTCACAGTGGTAGAACAATCCCCCCCAAAATGTTTGGAATATCACCTGCTTTTTAGATTAGCTTACGTTCTGAATTCAACTGTTATTTTTTGCAATATGTCCATATTATGCAACAGTAATTACAGTAGCAATTTTTGTCTGTTTATTTTGACAAAACGTGGTATCACCTAGCACAAATTTAATTCTGAACTGTTATGTTTTTTTGCTAAATTATTATCTTATTGCTTAGCACTTCCAACAAGTGCTAGATTTGTAAGAAGGCTGGTTTCTGTGTTATATTCTGTAGAATATAATCTTAGAGGCTGATTCTGAACCAAGATTCAGAATGTGCAATTCTGCTAACATAACCTTCTATAAAAGAAGTTATTGTACAACTATTTCCTCTTCCAGTTGATCACAACCTTGATAATTTATGTGGGAAAACTGGTGTTTCATTGATTCACGTATTAACATACGAAGCATGGATGATTTACGCACGTCTCTAGGCACATTTTCATCTCTTTAAACATCTGCATGACAGCTGGAAAACCTGAATGCTAAAGTCAAATACATTGACCATATTTTACAAGACTGTACACCTTAGAATTGGTCGACAATCCATACTTTTAGAAGTTGCTGCCTCTAAGATATATTTCAACTCAGATATACTTCTTAACCACATATTAAATAAGAAACTGAGATGAATTTACAGTCTACTAACTCTATAAATAAGTACAGGTAGTCCTTGACTTACAATCACAATTGAGCCCAGAATTTCTATTGCTAAGCAAGACAGTTGTTAAGTGAGTTTTGCCCCATTTTATGACATTTTTGGCATAGTTGTTAAGTGAATCCCTGCAGTTGTTCAGTTAGTAACATGGTTGTTAAGTGAAACTGGCTTCCCCATTGATTTTGCTTGTCCCAAGGTTGCAAAAGGGGATCACATGACCCAGGATATTGCAACCGTCATAAATACATGCCAGTTGCCAAGCGTTCAAATTTTGATCACATGACCACAGGATGTGCATCAGTTATAAGCGTGAAAAACTTCAAACGACTTGTCCTGTATTCTTCTATCTCTGAGTTTGGGGGAATCTTTTCATAGTTAAAAAGAACATAATGAGATTAGGCTAAGAGCCAGCAAATCAACCCAGTAAATCTTTTACATTCTAATTAGAACAATGTCATTGTTATTAGGTTTCCATGTTTGTAATAAATTTGGTATGCATTATTTTTCTTCCTACATCAGCAAGATAATTAACTTTTTTCAGCATATATTTCACAATGATAACAATTAAAAATTACAATAGTTAAAAGAGCCGTAGAAACATACTACCCTAAAGTTCTTCATAGCAGCATCTAATTATGTGAGCAAGTTCAAAAATTAGTCATTAAAATATATACTGCAATGATTTACAAGTAACCGAAAGGGCATTAATTTATATATGTTTTCTAGCTCAAAATAACTTCTTGATTAAGATTATGGATATTTGATGGGGGGTTTTTTGTTTCTTTGCTCCTGGAGTAGATCAATAAGTAATAGAAAAGGTAAAAATCTCTTTAGCAATATGAATGAATATTGATACGCATAGGCTAAGAAAGAAAAAGATTGAGATATTTAATCAGAACCTATGTTTCTGTGCTCATAAGAGGCAGGGACTGTTGGTAAATTTAACAGAGCCACATCCTAAAACCATATTTTTTTTTTAATTGCAAAAGTTTTACAATTACATTTTCACCCCTTTTTTCACCCCCCCCACCTCCCTCCCCAAACTTCCCATCCTCCCTAACCCTCCCTAACCCTCCCCCCCCAGACTTCCCTATTATGTACTCATAACTAATAACACTGATATATAAACTTGAACCCATCCCTCCCCCTGTATAATTTTTCCTCTTTGTCTCTTTACATTAAAATATTTCTAATACATTATTTTCAAATAAAAGCTATTTGATACTTTCTAGTTTGGTATTTGTTCTGAACATATTCTATCCACCTTTTCCATTCCCATTCATAAGTCTCTTGTGGACAGTCTTTTAAATATGCTGAAATCTTCGCCATCTCTGCAAAACTAGCCATCTTCAAAGTCCATTCTTCGATAGTGGGCAAAGCTTCATTCTTCCAATATTTACCTATCAACAATCTTGCTGCTGTTATCATATACAATATCAGTTTTATTTCACCCCGTGTAAAACCCTTAACTATACCCAATAAAAACAACTGTGGAGAAAATTGAATTTTTTTCCTCAAAACATTCTGCATGACCCACCAAATTTTTATCCAAAAAGCCCTAACTTTCCTGCAGGTCCACCAAACATGATAATACGTAGCATCTAAACATTCACATCTCCAACATTTTGGCTGTATTTTTTGCCAATATTTTTAAAGACGCCTGTATCACTTGATCCTTAGACCCATGGGGCTTTGACTGAAGCTTAGACTCAATAAGAATGTACCAAATACAAAAACGAGTAGGCTATAATTTCACATAAACAGACGTTGCAGGCAAATAGCAGCATTTCAAACAATGCCTACAAAGAGAAAAAGTAAATTAAAACTTGATCTACTATAGAGGCTGAAGGTTTATTATTGGCCATATTGATACGCAAGATACTTGACTACGTGACTTGAAAAATCTACCGGGCACATGCAAATATATAAAGCTTAGTTAATGTTAACCTTAAATGTGTGTGTGAATTAGCAAGTTGTGTGAGCCCTATTAATTTATGGCAACGTGAATCCAATCCATATACTTTATAATAAAGTGGAAAAGCGGAAAAAGAAGCTAATTCAATAATAAGGCTGTGCTGCATGAAAACAAGCATAAACGTTTAATGGTTAATATTCCATATGCAAAACTAGATGTCCTTAGCTATGTTCACAGGACATGCTGAGAACTGTAAGCTTTCCAGCTATACTGGATCCTCCTGCATTGCAATGAATAGAAACCAAGTTGTGAGTTAATGTAAACACCGGCAATTGTGTTAATGTGCAAATATGGGAAATGTTGAAATACCACCCACACTATGAAGAGGAAACTAACAGATGACTTCTCAAATTATTAAAAAGAAGAATGTTTACTGATGGGCTCACCTCAGTTCCAGACCTAATTATTCACTATTTGACATACATGTTACTTACTGTTAAATGGGCTCAAGCCAGCTGGCTTTTCTGATCTTATATGCTATATAAAGTACAGGTAGTCCTTGACTTATGACCAAAATTTAGCCCCAAAATTATGTTGCTAAGTGAGACAGTTGTTAAATGAGTTTTGCCCCATTTTACGACCTTTCTTGCCACAATTGTTAAGTGAATCACTATAGTTGTTAAGTTAGTAACACTGTTGTTAAGTGAATCTGGCTTCCCCATTGATTTTGCTTGTCAGAAGTTTGCAAAAACTGATCCCATGACCCAGGGACACTGCAACCGTCATAAATATGAGCCACTTGCCAAGCGTCTGAATATGGATCAAGTGACCATGGGGATACTGCTATGGTCATAAGTGTGAAAAGTGGTCATAAGTCCCTTTTTTCTGTGCCATTGTAACTTTGAACGGTCACTAAATGAATTGTTGTAAGACTTGTTGGAAGAAATATCCTTCTGGGTTCTGCTCCAAGTGGGGAAACAGACACTGGAAACATGGAGACTGCTTGGAAAGATGGTTTAATGGTGGACAGGATCACATGGCTTGAGTTCCTGAACAGAAAAAGGGGGCAGATACAGTAAATCCTCGGGTTTTTATGCTCTCTCTGGCTCTGCATTTCTTGGGGCCCCGAAAGAGTATCCTGATTGGTTGTCAGACTCCCAGGGGGTGGGGGCCTTGCTGGCTGATGGTCACATGTGCTTCCCAGGTCACATATGGTGAGTTTCTGCTGCTATTGTGTAGAGGGCTAATCCTATCTTTGTTGGATCTTTGGCAATTCCTACTATGGCTCTGCCTGAAGGAGGCAGATCTTTGTTATGTAGAATAGACCGGCCCAGGCCTTAATGGCCCATTGACAAAGGGTGCGGGGCAGGAAGGTGGGAGCTGCTTTGTCTGTAAAATATGCTTCTCATATTTCTCATCCAGGGAAATATAATATTCTGCCTTTTTCATATTTCCTAAAATATTTCACTCTTCCAGGAAAGGGGTGGGTGCTAACTTCCTACAGACTACCTGTATGTTGTGCAGGCTGAAGGCTAGTGACTTACAGGGGGATCAGTGGTGGGTTGCTACAGGTGCACCCTGGATCAGGCGAACCAGTAGCAGCGGCAGTGGGAGGCTCCGCCCACACACCCGGACACTTCTGTGCATGCGCGAACTGGTAGCAAACTAAATTGAAACCCACTACTGAGGGGGATGTTATTTGAAAGATTGCATTTTTGCTACGTATTCAACCTAGGCTTTTTTTCTAAATGTTTCCTAAGTTATTAATTTACTGGATGCTTTTCCACATTAACACAATGTGTGTTCTCTGTTGTCCCAGAATAAAGAGTTCAGAGCAATGGACGTCCATCTGACTGGGAGGCAGATTGTGACTGAATGTTGGAGGGGGGAACCTGTCCAACCACAAGAGCCACACGACAGTGAAACCAATGACACAAAGAGGATGTGGGTTCCCTTTAGGCAGTGGCTCAATAACCATCTCTCTAGGATGTTATAATCTGGATTTCTGTACTGAGCAGAGCATTGGACAAAATAGTGGTCCCATTCACTTCAATGATTCTGTGAAACTAGCACGCAAGGAGGTGTTGGGCATTTCTTCTTTCAAATAAAAACAAAATCATCATGTAGTGTCATGAAAACACTCAGAAATTTTAAGTGATTTTTTAACAGAATGACAGAGTTGGAAGGATCTTGGAGGTCTTCTAGTCTTCTAGTCCTGGGCTCAGGCAGGAAGCCCTATACCATTTCAGACAAATTGTTGTCCAAGCTCTTCTTAAAAATTTCCAGTGTTGGAGCAATCACAATTTCTGGAGGAAAGTTGTCCCACTGATTATTTGTTCTAACTGTCAGGAAATGTCACCTTAATTCCAGGTTGCTTCTCTCCTTGATTAGTTTCCATCCAATGCTTCTTGTCCTGCCTTCAGGTGCTTTGGAGAATAGGTTAACTCCTTCTTCTTTGTGACTAGATATTGGAACATTGCTATCATGTCACCCCAAGTCCTTCTTTTCATTAAACAATTCCATCAACCGTTCCTTATATGTTTTAACCTCCAGTCTCCTAATCATCTTCGTTGCTCTTTTCTGTACTCTTTCTGGAGTCTCAGCATATTTTTTTTTACATGATGGCGACCAAAACTGGATGCAATATTCCAAGTGTGATTTTATCAAGGCATTATAAAGTGGTATCAACACTTCATGTGACCACATGAGCCCATTTTCTAAATTTTTTTTTTTTTTTTTTTTTTTTTTTGCTGATCAAAGGTATGTTGTGGTGAGTCTTCTACAGACCGGTTGGTATCTTGGAGTGGTTTTCTGACCACTCCAAGTGCTTATTTAATTTCTGGCTTTTCTCCCACAGGCTGTTGTTCTTCAGGGAGTGATTTGGCAAATCCTCTAACACGTGGTTCCAGAGGTGTGTCCAGCTTCCATGGAAAAGTGGAAGCACTCAGCAGTAACTAAATAACACAGTAATTGCATGCTGTAATTAGGGCAGAGAGTTCAACCTCTGTTTGTGTTGGAATTTAGTGTAGTAAAAGGAATGTATTCATATGACAAGAACATTTGCATTTTCGCAATATATGAGTTTCTCTCGCAATGTGTTTTTGCTTTTTCCCAGGACAATGGAAACGACATTATAATGGTTATGCAATGCTCAAGAGTTCTAGCTGATCTAGCAAAAAGAAATGAGGATTTGATGCAGAAAGGCGGTAGCAGTGAAGCAGTATGAAAATAGAAATGTATGCTCTGATTAAACAGATTTCTTGTGTAATCTCTTTGCTCCATGACTGTATCATGCACTTTGATTTGACTGACATGGGATGGGGGGAGGGGGGAAGAGAGAGGGAGGGAGGGAGAGAAAGAGAGTGGGGGAGGGAGAGAGGGAGGGAGAGAGAAAGAACACAATTTTGGGGCAATAATCTGTATAAAGGCAAAGATATCTCTTAAAATAACCAGTCTTAATCTAATTCTTAACAGTTAGCAAGCTATACTAAGGGTTAAGTAGGAATGTCTCAATATAAAATAACAGCTGTAAATCAATTTAAATAAGAGAGAGAGACAGAGATACACTAGGTTGGAGCTTGACTATAGCCAGTATATAAGTGAAGTTGATCCTCAATGAATTGAACAGTTCAGCAGCCAAGTATATATAAAATTCATATCAATGATGCAATATTGTCCTTATTGCATTATTTCTGCTCACCTGTGTACCATTTTTCATTAATATTATGTTTGTACATCAAGGCATGCATTCATTCAGTTTTCAGAACTCTCTCCATATCTTAAGCCTTCATGGTGTCAGGGGTGAAATACATTCACTAAGTTCCCTGCTCCAACTGTACTTCTAAACATTTTCCTAATTATAGGTAATGATAGGAAGCTAGCACATTATAAAGCAAAGCATCAGACTAGGCCTAAATCTATATTTCCCAAAATGCCTGGGTGGCTGCAGTGCAATGCTTTGCTTGTCTTCTCAACTATGGGCACTATGAAAATCATTCTGGGACTATGCATATAACACACCTGCAAAACCGAAAATAGACCCATGACCCCAAATCTTCGAAGATTCCTGATCTTATGTCATGGGATTGATGACATGTTTTAGATCAGGGCCTGGCAGACTTCAACTCCCAGAATTTCCCAGCCAGCTAAGCTGAAGTTCGGCAGACTTAAAGTTGCCAAGGTTGCAAACCCCTGCTTTAGATGAATGAAATGTTGCTGAGTAAAGGTAGTCCTCCAATTACAACCATTTGTTTAGTGACCATTTAAAGTTACAGTGGCACTGAAAAAGGTGACTTATGACTATTTTTCACACTTAACGACCATTGCAGATCTCCACGGTCATGTGATCAAAATTAGGGCACTTGGCAACTGGCATGTAGTTGTGATAACTGCACTGTCCCAGAGTCACGATTTGAAACACAAACCAAGTCAATTGGGTGAATTCAGATTCACTTAATGACCCTATGATCAACTGCAGTGATTCTCTTAACTTTAGCTGTGGCTAAAAAGCTTGCAAAATAAGGTGCAAGTCCCTTATAACAACATTGCCTTGCTTAGCAATGAATGGAAATTTTGGGCTAAATCAAGGACTACCCGTAATTAAAATATATGATTCCCCCTGGCAATATCCAGGCTCAATTCTATCTGGAATCTCCAGATAGAACTGAAAAATGTCTCCACGGAGAATCTGCAAGGCAAAAGCTAAGGAATCCAGTATCGCATTCACATGTTCAATTGTACATATGGGAAGCAAATGGGGATTTCCTGAGGTAGAACTTTGTAAAATGGTTTTGTGCTTGGATCAAGAAGAGATGAAAATGTTGGCTATTTGGAAATAAATGTCCTGAAAAGGGTGCTTTAAAAAAAAAAAAAGTTTGTTGTCTTCTAGTAATGATCCTGTTCCATTAGCAGTGGCAGTTAGGGGAAATGATGAGTAGCGATGGGTAAGAGTTCACTATAAGAATCTATAGGGTTGAAGGCCATGACACAGGGAGAATGATCCTTTTATGTTTCAAGGACAGAATGAAATAGCTTGGAAACCTGACTTGGGCCATTTCCTCATTAGTGGCATGTGTCTCTACAGCACCATCCTAGCCAAGTGGCATAAAGCCTGCCCTCATTACTATTATTTGACATATAGATTCTTGGATGACTGTAGAAGATGCTGTGTCTCTGTAGCGGGGAAATGACCTTGGATTCAGCACGCATGTATTCAGTGACTGTTCTGTTCTGTCACTGTTCTCTAATCCACTCTCTCTGAAACACTGGCCACTCCTACAGCCTTCAGTGCTGTATAATTGTTAATCTCATTCTTTCAGAAGAAACTGTCGATGAAGCTTAGAGAACTAAATTGTAATGAACCAAAGGATAAGAGTTTGTGAATTATTTTCTGTCGTTTTTAACCAAAAAATAAATAAATAAATATGATTTTTTTTCCCTTCTAGAACTGGTACCCAGGCAGGATTTTTAATGCACTCCTGAATAAAGGGAGAGAGTGGGGGAGGGGAGTAAGGGGGGGGAGAGAGAGATTGTTACAGTGACAGTAATTGCATTTGAGCAAATGTATCTATTATAGTAATTTTCTCCAGAAAAGAGACATCTAAGTTAACTTAAAATACTTTTTTTTCTTAATGCATTAACTTTGACAAATTTAATATAAAGATATTTTCATGTGATCCAGTCCAGTTTTAAAGTCTATGAAGTTCTTACTATTAAATGCTAACAAAAGCATACAAGTGTAAATCGATTTTCACTACAAATAGTTCTCGACGTGCAACCTTCGTTTAGTGACTATTCAAAGTTACAGTGGCATGAAAAAAGTGACTTATGATCATTTTTCACACTTAACGTCCGTTGTAGCATCTCCATGGTCACGTGATCAAAATTCAGATGATTGGCAATTGGTTCATATTTATGATGGATTGCAGTGTCCCGGGGTCATGGGATCATCTTTTGTGACCTTCTGATAAGCAAAGTCAATGGCCAAACCAGAGTCATTTAATAACCGTGTTACTGACTTAACAGTTGTGGTCATTCACTTAACAACTGTGCCAAGAAAGATTGTAAAATGGGGGCAAACCTCAATAACTGTCTTGTTTAACAATAGAAATGTTAGGCTTAATTGTGGTTGTAAATCAAGGACTACCTGCACACCGTGATCTCCAGGCAAGATTAAGGCCATTAGGTGATGTGAGATTATTTTAAAGCCAAAGAGGTAAACGCACAGCTTTGAACCTAGTGGAAATCCAGAACACAAATTCTTGGCTGGCTGTCTTTATGAGATCCTCTCAATTAATCACTATACTTGAATCTTCATCTGGCCACAGTGTGGAGTCCATACTGTTCCTACTCTTCTTTACCTTCCTATTGTACCCACTGTGTTTCCTAATACATCTGTCAACTATTATTCTGCCTGCTTTGAAAGCTGGGAGTTTCTCTCTTTCAGAATGATGCTAAAACTCATTGAAAAGACCGCAACTTTTAGCAGTCTTCTGGATGAAAGGCAAATCCACCTTCAAAAGCAGCCCAAGCAACAGCTGGCAGGCAAGGGTCATTTTGCTGTGAAATGGCAGAGAGCCAGCTATATGCAATTCTCCACCCATGTCAGCTGTTATTCGGGCTTTCAACTATTTAATCTGATCCAGATCTCCCAACAAAATTTTAGCTAGGAAACCTGGGGGCTAAACGGCTTCTTTCCCACCCTCCTCTGCCTGCCACTTCCTGGCCTGGCAGCAGACTCAATGCTGGAAGAAATGGCAGATGTGGGGGGTTACTTCTGACACATGGCTAAATCCAGGGGTCTGGGCCACTTGTCAAAACTTTTTCACAGCACAGCTGAGGTTGGCAAGTGTTAACACTGAAAAGCATAAGGAGGGCAGCCTTCTCTGCATGTGAGGTGAGGAAAGCCACTGTCTGGCCAATTGGGGTTGACAATGGGGACAGTGAATCTATCTCGGTTTTAGCTTTTTGCTGGAAGAAAGAAGAACACTTCAACCGAGTCGTGGCAATGAGCTCTAACACTTCTACACTCCAGCCCAGAAGAAAAGAACATTTGTGCTTTTCATAAGAACATAACATAAAGAAACTGAAAAGGCCTATCTGACCCCAAAAGGAGGAATGGTCACAATTATAACCACAGCATGAAGTTTCACTGCATAGGATAAGCAGCAGGGAAAGGAACTTTTAAACAAACATTACATAATGAATCGGTAAGAAACCCATCTGCCTGTGATAGCCTTTCTTTTCAGATTGCAGTCTCTGTAACTGAATTGTAAAAAACAAACAAACATGTACATACATCCATATTTAAGTAGTGGTCTCTTAGGCTGTTCTCCTTCATAACTTGGCGCTGCCAGCTTTCAGCGTGCCATCTCCAAGAACTTAAATTTCCTGTGTTCAATAAATGTTATTGTGTTTTGGTTTGGTTTGTACATCTTCTAGCCCATTATAGAAGCTATTTCAGAGCTAAATTGAGTTCTGATTGCCTTTTCAGAAGTAAACTGTTAAGTGAAAATTCATTTTTGGGCAGTCCATTCTCTCAGAGAGAGAATGTTTCTGAATAATCCAAAACATTATCATATAGAATCTTTTCTTCGGTGCAAGATCCTTTAGAAGTGTATATCTCTCAACCAGCATTCTGCCTAGGGAATTCTGGGAGATGAAGTTCACATAGTTAAAGCTGCCAAGTCTACAAATCACTACTCTAAACTATAGTCTTTTTTGAGTGCTTTTTAAGCATTAAAATGTGTCACATAAATAATGGCATTAGGCCCCCTAAAGCAAATACGTTACCTCCATAAACCACTGGACAAAACCTGCATGCTGCATGGGTAGGAATTGTGCCATACTGACTCTAGTCTAGCATTCAATTTTGAAAACACTGGTTGGTTCATTCTGGTAGAGCTAGTTTGATCCCGTGATTAAGGCACCAGGCTAGAAAGCAGGTAAGTGGGAGTTCTAGTTCTGATTCTAGTTCTGCCTTAAGCATGAAAGCTGGCTGGTGATGTGCTCTCAGCACAACGCACCTCTGGGGAAAACAGGAGGAGGAAAGGATTTTCATTGAGTTATTTATAATGGAGATAAACAAACAAAGATAAAATAAATAGATCTATTTCTCCTTGTCATTAGATGATGTGTGTTCAGGTATCTGGATGATGTAACAGACTGGCTAAGAGCCAACAAATGGATTTTGAACCTCAGAAAAACGGATTGGGCTCCAAATTAGGAAGATCTCCAACTCTAGTTTCAGTCACCTTCACCCCAAAGAAGCAGACATTCAGCTTTGGTATATTATTCCTACATTTTGTCTTTATTACTTGAGGTACAGTTAAATATTAGTGTCCTGGTATCTGATGACTATGACTCTTTCTGGAGTGGAATAGAACAACATCTTCTTGCTAACATCTGACTATGTCAACATAGACTCTACATGAGTTCTGCCTTTGAAGGCAACTCTCAAATTACACCTATAGTAGAATGCAGCCGTGAAGCTATTATACAAGACATCTTCAGAAAATATGACATTGATCATAAAAAGAACTGTCCTGTCTTAACATTACCAGCTGAATTTCTATATTATGCCTAAGGTCCATAGCAGTTTAGGATCCTGCTGCTGGAGAGAGTTCCTATCCTAAGGTTAAGGATCCTCTGCAAGAGGATCTCCTCAATGAACCATGGTTGGCAAAGCTCATTATATGGAAGTGCAGGAGAAATCTTCTATGTTATGGCAGCCTATCTTAGGAACAGAGACCAGGCTGATGTGACCTTACCTGCTTGGAACTTTACTCTTACATATGGAACTTACATAGTATCCATAGCCTGACCATTCCTTTTGTCCGTTCATCGTACCTCTCTTGCTGTTTTACTTGTTTTCTCTGGTTTTCCACTTTTTTGAGTTGCAACCCACCACAAGGTTCTGAGGATATTGGAAGCAGAAGTAGTGGACTATAAATATTTCTTTCAGCAAGTACAGTAGTAAGAATGGGAGGGGCATGCACTTAAAAAAAGAAATATTCCCAGTTTAGTAAGGTGAAGGTGTAAGGGATTTTTTGTTTCTCTAGGATCTGAGGCAGATTAGGATCAGCAGATTCTCTACTGTTGCTTCTATCTGTTGATGGCAGTGAAAGTTCTTCTTTTGAGGACTTGAGGAGTGGGAGTTGAAAGGACAGAGAGGTAGAAATGCCTGGGGGGGAGGGAGTTGCCAATTAAAAATGTTTACTGAAGGAGCATGAGAAACAAGAGAAAAATCACAGACCTCCTTTTGAAGATATATCTTACTTCATCCCCCTTTCCCTTCTTTGCGACCTTCAACCTATTGTGAAGCAAGAGCATAAGGAAAAGTGAACACAGATACAGCCAGTTGTCATACATAGACAATCGTTCCAGTGATGGACTACACAGAATGTCATAATGATGTTCATGAGATAGCAAGGAAGATGCATTAGCATTTAATTTCATGTATTGCTTCTGGGCATCACCTGAATACTAATGATCAAGTAACTCATTGAAAGAGATGTGAGACTACACATCTTGAGCAAATCCACCCTGGCTGCCTTCTGGAAACATCAATAATACAATTTGCAAGGCAAGGATACATAATGCACTTTTAAACAAGAGTATCTGTCAGAAGTGTTTTAATGGATATGTTTCACAGGGCAGGGGAAAGGATTGGATTTGCGTGTGGATTTCAGATTACTTGGGGGATAGGAATCAGGTTTGATATTGGAAGGACATAATTTAAACGAAATTAGTCAGTGAGATGTCCCTAATTCTTCATTTTCAGTTTTTCAGGCAAAGCCTGGAAGCCCTGATCTATAATTTATAAACAACTTGCATATTTACTTATTTGAAATGAAGCACCAGATCTGAATGAATGAATGAAGAATGAAATTCTTTCTTTCTTCTTTTAAATAAAGGAAATAATGTATCAGTGGTGATTGTTGAAGCTCGGAAAACAGTGTAGACTTTTACGCTACACTTTTAAACTACATATAAACCAGTGGTGGGATTCAAAATTTTTTACTACTGGTTCTGTGGGTGTGGTTTGGTGGGCGTGGCATGGCTTGGTGGGCGTGGCAGGGGAAGGATACTGTAAAATCTCCATTCCCTCCCCACTCCAGGGGAAGGTTACTGCAAAATCCCCATTTCCTCCCGATCAGCTGGGACTCAGGAGGCAGAGAATAGATGGGGCGGGGCCAGGCAGAGGTGGTATTTACCGATTCTCAGAACTACTCAAAATTTCCGCTACCGGTTCTCCAGAACTGGTCAGAACCTGCTGAATACCACCTCTGATATAAACCAAACATATGGCTGCTCTTCTTTTTCGCAAGTGATATAATAGATTAGATATGCTAGGTATAGTAAGAGTATTTTTTTATTTCTCTTTTACCATGCCTGTGGCTTCACTGGTGTTCACTTTGCATAAAGGAGAAGTGGGTGAGAATTTAAAAAAATGCAAAGGAATCTCCCCTTTCTAACCTGTTCTCTCTCAAAAACAGATTCCATTAACCTCAACAGATGTAGAATGAATCATTAGTTTGCATAGACTTGCAGAAAGCTAAAAGATTATGAGAAAATAGGATACAAATTTCTATTTTAATGAAAACTAAATAATGAATAGCTTCTCTTCTAAAGGGAGAAACTGGCTAAAATATATAGATGGAACAATGGGAGAATATAGGGTTTAAAGGACTGCAATGTTATAATCTTAAAGAGAATTGTTATAAAATGATAAATCATCAGTATGTCACCAGAGAAATTGCCTAGAATGTATAAAGGCATTTCAAATATATGTTAGAAACATACAAATAAAAACAACAAGAAGCAACATTTTTTATTATGTATCACTTTGTATTGGAAAAAATAATTTTACACGTTAATCTGGATTTATTAAACAGTTTAAATCTGTGTTTTTTTAAAAGAGTAACTGTAGCATGCCTGAAAATTGAAAGAGCATTCAGAAAATTTCAGCAGAAAGCTTTAATTGTTAGTTTATTTTATTAGTTAAACTTCCAAATTCTTCATTTTCAGTTGGGTTACTTTTTGAAGTTTTACTTTGCCTTTGATGATTAATTTTGGATATTTGCAAACCAAAATAATCTACGCTCAACAGACCAAATGGAACAATGTACATGTTCAGTAGGGGGAAAACAGAGAAATTAGTTTCCAGATGTATTAAAAGCACTCACCAGAAAAATGAAAGTGGAATTGAAACATTATTTAGGGATATGATCACTCCAGCAGACCATTTCTGTATGAAGAAATCTTTAGGAAATCACATTGAATAACTGAGGTATAATGTTATTCTTTAAGTTTTGTATATGAACGTCCAGTCTCATAGGAAGGGAAGACTAACAATAATAATTAAAAATGAAGGGTCAAAGGCTGAACGAGATATGTGATGGAAAGTTAAACTATTTTTCTTCTAGCTATCTTTTTTTTTTTTAATTTGATTTATATGCCGCCCTTCTCCGGAGACTCAGGGCGGTTTACAATGCGTTAAGCAATAGCCTTCATACTTTTGTATATTTATACAAAGTCAGCTTATTGCCCCCACAAACTGGGTCCTCAATTTACCTACCTTAGAAAGGATGGAAGGCTGAGTCAACCTTGAGCCTGGTGAGATTCGAACTTACAGTAATTGCAGACAGCTGGTGTTAATCACAATGCTATCAGTCTGCTGAGCCACCAGGCCCTTGACTAGAATCTTGACTAGAATCCCCCCTTCTTGAGATCAAACATACCAGAATCACATTTATACTGGTATCTTTTTCTCCTTGGAACCCATTAGCAGTTTCCAGAGAGGCAAAACAATGACTTAAAACCCTTTTTAAAAATTATGCCAAATCTACTCTGCCTAGAAAATATTGTGCCAAGTCCATTCCATTTGGGACTGGACTTGGCAAAATACAGTCATTTTCATGCACCAAATTCAATAAAATTAAACAAAATTTATAAAACATTATTTAAACAAAACCTATAAAACATTAAACAAAAGTTATAAAGCATTATTTAAAGAAACGTTATAAAATGTTGGCTGGAAAATTCTAGGAGTTGAAGCCCACAAGTCTTAAAGTTAAGGGAAATTACACTTTGGCTTGTAATATTTGGGAACCTGGTAGCTAGCCTATCATATATTTGACATATAACGCCTCTTGCAAAGCTTGCCTGTCTTAGTCATGGATTTCATCCATTCTTTGGCCAGATATTTAGGAGAGTGGCCCTATTCATTCAACCCAAACGGAAAGCAAGCAACTGCTTAGTTGGAATGAACTCTTCGAACTATGAGATTTTCTCTCCTGAGAGCTGCATAAGCTTCCCTAATACACTTTAATCCAGCTTGATATTGAAACACTAGACACTCTGGCACCCTTCTTCTGATTGCCAAATAAGATAAATAGTTGTTTCAAATGGCTGAGTGCACATGTTAAGATAAAGCTATCATCAGGCTATGAAAAACATTGTTCAACCAGAGTGTCATTTCTACATCTTAGATTGAGGAAATATGAAGGAGTCTTCAGGCAGCTGAGTATCTGTTCCTAGCTTTGTGAGAAAAAGAGCATCTGTCTGCCAAAACAAATCAGGTGTCAGGTGTGCTTCCTTCAAAGTCCAGGAAAGAATAAACGAAACTCCATTATTTATAGAGTAATGTACTTTTACTAGAAAATGAAATGAACGCAACCAAGGAAAAGCTGAAACTAAAGCAATAGGCGTGAAAATTGCATATAGAAAGCATCCCCTCCCACTGTCCATCGTCAATCATCCAATCCAAAGGTCTTCCAGAGGTCAGGTGGAAGCACGTCTGGCATCGTCATCAATCAGGAACGCGATGACGGTTGACCTGATAGCCACTTCAGAGATTCGGTTTCGTTTCTTCGAAAAAACCCTCCAGCACGCTTCCCCCCCCCCGGCTCCCTAGCTCTCCCCCTCCCGTTTCTTCTGGCAGCCAAAGCAGTAAAGGCGGAGGCTGACATTCGGCCCCTCCGCAGAAAAGATGTTAGTCCTAAAAGAAAAGGGAAAAATTGCAACACAGATATTAAGGTTTATCAGGATATTTGGTATGAAACAACTGTACGTTCCGGACATCACGTTTATTCACCCACTCAGCTTGAGACAAAGGAAAATGTTTCCAGGCCACCAAATATTGCACTTTACCGTGGTGCTTCCTAGAGTCTAAAATTTCTTTGACTTCAAAATGTTGTTCCCCTTCTATCAGTATGGGGACCGGAGGGGAATCTTGGTCTGGTCGTAAAGGGGATGAGTGTTCTGGTTTCAACAAGCTAACGTGAAACACAGGGTGGATTCGTCTCAAAGTTTTTGGCAACTCCAATTCGACTGTTACTGGATTAATAAGTCTAGTAATCAGGAAAGGACCTACATACTTGGGTCCAAGCTTTTTTTTTTTTTTTTTTGGCAGTTTTACAGTTTTACAGTTTTGCAAGAGTTTTAGCTGAAGGGATTTTAGAGCAGGGGATGAAGTGCACTTGTTTGGAAAACAAATCCATTACTGCCCAAATGACCGTGCACCCTTCACTCTCAGGTAGGTCAACAATAAAATCCATGGATATCTCCTTCCAAGGGGCATCCGGCCTGGCCACACTCTGCAGTAAACCGGGTGGCTTCCCTGGAGGTCTCTTAGCTGAGGCACACACCGGACAACTAGCCACATATGCCTCTATGTCCTTTTTGAGGGCAGGCCACCAGAATTGTCTTTTAACAAGATGTAGAGTTTTAACAAATCCAAAGTGTCCCGCTGCCTTGGCATCATGAGCGTACTGTAACACTGTTACTCTTAAACTGTCAGGAACATTCAATTTTGCCCCAATCCAAGCTAGACCATCACGGAGTGTACATTCATTTGAATGGGTTTGAAACCATTCATCGGTTTTCAGGGCTTCTTGTAGTTTCTGAAGTAGCCCGCCCGAAAGGGCTGGATCGGCCCTCGCCTGTGCTCTGGTAGTCATTGGCGCTGCTAGTTGTGTCGAAGGGATGATGGGTCGAACCACTTCTTTCTTGGTACTGTTGTATTGAGGCAATCTGGAGAGTGCATCCGCCATGAAGTTCTTTCCACCAGGAAGGTAGCGTAGAGTGAAATTGAAGCGATTGAAGTGCTGGGCCCAACGAGCTTGCTTTGGTGACAGTTTATGCGGTGTTTTCAACGCCTCCAGATTTTTATGATCAGTCCAAACTTCAAAAGGATGCTTTGTTCCTTCCAGAAATTGTCTCCACGTTAGCAATGCCCATCGCACCGCAAAAGCCTCTTTTTCCCATATGGCCCATCTCCTTTCAGTTTCTGACAATTTTCGGGACGTGTAAGCACAGGGTTGTAATTCCCCTTCTGTGTTCTTTTGCAGAAGTACTGCTCCCACAGCCATGTCGCTCGCGTCAGCCTGTACTACAAAAGCCTCTTCCATGTCTGGATATTTGAGAACTGGTTCAGCAGCAAACAACCGTTTCAACTTTTCAAATGCGGCTTGACAGTCCATGGTCCATTCAAGGGGCCGTGAGGGCCGTGGTTTTACTTCACCTTTAGTTTTCAGAAGATTTGTTATTGGCAGCACGATTTTGGCAAACGAGGGGATAAACTGTCTATAAAAGTTAGCAAATCCCAGGAAACTCTGTAGTTGCTTGCGGGTGCGTGGCGCAGCCCATTCCAATACTGCCCGAATCTTTCCAGGGTCCATCTCTATTCCCTCATGCGATATGCGATATCCAAGATAGTCAATTTTGCTTTGGTGGAACTCACACTTAGAAAGTTTGGCATATAGTTCAGCAGCCCTGAGTTTTTTCAGGACAGTTTGCACCAATTTCACATGGTCGTCCAAGTTATCAGAGTAGATAAGAATGTCATCCAAGTAGACCAGCATCCCCTTATACAGGTGCTCATGCAACACTTCGTTAATCAATTGCATAAACACAGCAGGGGCTCCCTGTAAACCAAACGGGAGCACTCTAAACTGGAAACATCCCAGTGGGCAATTAAATGCTGTTTTTCATTCATCCCCCTCTTTAATTCTCACTCGGTAGTATGCCTCTTGTAAATCAAGTTTGGTGAAGACTTTTCCTTTTCCTAAGTGCGCTAACATGTCTTTCATGAGCGGCAGGAGGTAAACGTTTCCACGCAAATAGCGTTGAGATTTCTGTAATCAATCACCAGGTGAAAGGAGCCATCTTTCTTTTCCTGGAACAATACCGGCACCGCCACCCTGGGTCTGGCTGGTTGGATGAATCCCCATTTTAGGTTTTTATCAATGAAGTTTCGCAATCCCCCTAATTCTCGAGGGGTCATGGGGTAGATTTTTGGCTTAGGGAGCTTCACACTGGGGAGTACTTCAATGGTACAGACCTTGGCTCTGTGGGGAGGCAGTACATTCGAGGCCTTTTCACTAAAAACTTCACAGAGATCCCAATACTCCTTTGGAATCTTCTCCTCCCCCTCGATGTGGCCTACTGCCACTTCCGCCCTTTCGGGTCCTATACTGTCCTCCAGGGGGGTGTTTTCCCATTCTAGTCTCAGTTTTCCGGCACGAATACGCAAGACCCCCATCTTCCAGTTAACCTGCGGGTTTCATCTACGGAGCCAGGGCAGTCCAAGTATGAGGGGTTGTTCCATGCCAGGGGCCACAATAAATCTGAGACTCTCTACGTGATCTCCTAACTGCATTTCAATGGGTTCGGTTAAAAAGCTGGCTGGGCCCCCTCCTGCAATCGATCTGTCCAACTGACAGAATGCAATGGGCCTTTTTAACGTTTTTAGTCTCAGGCCCATCTTCTCCACCACCTTCGGGCTGATTATGCACCTGGTGCACCCAGAGTCTAATAGGGCTAACATCTGCGCCTGTGTCCCTGTGGATGGCACCCTTATTTCTACGTGGATGAGCATGGGGTCCTCTGGGTGACTCACCAGATCGTCGGAGTCGGAGTCCGTCCCGCTGTCGTCAGTGGTGGTCGGAGTTCCCAGCTCACCCTGGTTTCGGGGAGCGAACTCGATGACTTCTCCTTTCAGGGTGGTGCCGCGGGTTTTTGCGGGTGTTTTGTCGGCCTTCTTGGGTCCCAAGCTGGTAGCCTTTGGCACTGGTTTGGAGAAACATTCGGCAGCCCGATGTCCTTCCTTTCCACATTTAAAGCAGGTGAAGGGCTTCGATTTGGGTTTGAATTCCGCTCTCCCCTCAGCCATCTTTGGTGCTCCTTTACGGTGAAAGGAGGATGCCGGGTCTCCTGTACGCCCTCCTCGGAGTCGGCTTCGGGCCAGTTCGATCTCCACATCCTCAGCTACTATATACCAACTCTGCAAGTCTTCAGGGACCCCCCGGCCTCTACAGTCCTTATATATCTCTTCATTCAGCCCATCCTTGAAGCTCTCCAGTAGAGCCACTTCTAACCACCCTGTCATGTAGGGTGCCAGCTCGCGAAATTCTTGGGTATATTCTGCCACTGATCTCTGGCCCTGCTGGATGCCCTTCATTCTGAGTCTCGCCTTCTGTTCAGCTAGGTGGTCTTCAAACCACCTCCTAAGAGCCCCCATGAACTGGTTGTAGTTTCTCAGCAAGGGGGAGTTATTATTGTGGAGGACCACCATCCAGTCAGCTGCTACTCCCTCTAAGACGTTCGTGACGCATCTCACTCGAGCGGCATCTGATAAGTAGTCCTCCCCCCAGTCCTGCATGTGGTTCCACACTTGGGTCAAAAAAAACCCCAAAGTCTTCGGATTCCCATCATATTTCCCGGTTGGGGGGGAATTTTTGGTTTTTTACGTCTGCGGGGGGGGGCTGCAAGGCTGGGGGTCCCTGGCCTGCTGCATCCCTCACTTGAGCTCCAGAAGCCTGAGATGTTCTTTCCTCAGCTTCCTCTTCCTCTCCCCCACAGGCTGTTTCTTCTGGCTCCCCCCGGGGCCATCTCCTCCCTTCTCCACAGGGAACCCATAAAACTCATGGCTTTTCCAGCTTTCTTCGACATCACGGAGGAGTTGCAACGCCTGTGCCAACATGAGGCTTTCCTTTTGCTCTTGCTGGTTACTCCCTGGGGGGTCCCCTCCCAGTCCGGCAGTCTTCCTATTCCTTTCGACCATCTGGCTTCCTCAGGCTCCTCTCTCAGCTGGAGTTTTTCCAACCATTTGGCAGCCTCTTTCTCTGCTTGAAGTGAAGTTATCGTAGAACCCGATGCTCCCATCTGGTCTTCTTCACCCTCCTGGTCCAACATAATCTGGATTTCAGTCCCCTCAGTGGTTATCCGGGATGACTGGAGTGAGTTTCAGCTTAATGTCAGGTGTGCTTCCTTCAAAGTCCAGGAAAGAATAAACCAAACTCCATTATTTATAGAGTAATGTACTTTTACTAGAAAATGAAATGAACGCAACCAAGGAAAAGCTGAAACTAAAGCAATAGGAGCGAAAATTGCATATAGAAAGCATTCCCTCCCACTGTCCATCGTCAATCATCCAATCCAAAGGTCTTCCAGAGGTCAGGTGGAAGCACGTCTGGCATTGTCATCAATCAGGAACACGATGACGGTTGACCCAATAGCCACTTCAGAGATTCGGTTTCGTTTCTTCGAAAAAACCCTCCAGCACGCTTCCCCCCACCCCCCCAGGCTCCCTAGCTCTCCCCCTCCCATTTCTTCTGGCAGCCAAAGCAGTAAAGGCGGAGGCTGACATCAGGATCTAGTGAGTTGCTAATTAACTTTCAGGGAAAATCCAGATTATCGGGAATCTGAGGATTCTTGTCCATATTGTTGTCACAGGGTGGAACTTCATTGCAGAATAGACTGCTTGTGTTTTAGAGTGTTACCATTTCAATTATATAATTGTTTGCTTATGAGTTGGAAGATATTACTCTATACCTCTTTTTGGTTATGGAGAGAAATGGCTTTAAAATATTAAAAGATTTGTAAATATTCTAAACAAAAGCTTTCCATCAGTCCTAAAGCTGGTTCCAGCCATTCAATAATAATTATAATCTTTAGATAACCAATTCTATTCTTATTTACCGTAGAACTTTAGAGAAGACCTAAGGAGCTTTTATAACATATTGTTTAAGTGGGACTTACTAGCTTAGATATACAAAACTGTTTTGAACTAACAATTCCCTAAATATCTATTTGCACACTGCCCAGAATTGCTCTATATGGGATATGGGCAGTTTCTAAATATGAAAGATAGGTAGAAGATAGGTAGGTAGGTAGGTATATGTTATGAAGACATAATGTGATTTATGTCAAGGTTAATTTTTTACTGTGAGCAGGGCATCTGAGCCAATGTATATAAATAATTGAGTCTAAGGCAGCGGTTCTCAACCTGGGGGTCGCGACCCCTTTGGGGGTCGAAGGGCCATTTCACAGGGGTCGCCAAAGCCCTCTCTCGCCCCCCCACTCACCTTCACTCACCCTCACCCTCTGCCTCTCTTGGATCACCATTCGCCATTCGCTTACCCAGCCCACTCCCAATCTATTGCTGCCTCCGGAGTACCAGCTGATGGCTAAAGGGAAAAAAACTTTAAATTCTTGCCGCGGTGCTTCAAAGGGCTGCCCTACAGCTGATCAGTGTTAAAAGAAAACAAATGAATAGACTGGTGCCTGCAAAAATAGAAAAAACAGCCCCTTTCAGCTTCAGCATAGGTTAATTATCATAAGTTGATTTGATCAGCCTCCCCACTCTCAGCTGATTTGCTCTCAGCTGTTTTGCAGAGGGTTCTGTTGCTAGCTAGCTGCAAAGAGGTAAATTCCTGGAGCAGATCTTTTTCCCCTAGCTATGCTGAAAAAGCAAAATTGAAAGTAAAGCAGAATCTTTGCTGCAACATGACAAAATGAGGCAGAGAGAGATTTTTTCTTTTTCTTTTTCCTCACCAAAAAAGGTAGGTGCAAAACTGCAAACAATGGGAAATTTAGGGCAAAAGAGGAGGTTCAAGATTTTAAAACACAAAAGAAAAAAGGCTCTATTTAACTAGGGAATTGTAATAATTGAGATACTATTAATTGTATATTGTGTTGAAAGAAGAAATGGTTAAATTGTGGTTTGGAGGAATATATGGGGGAAATTATTTGGTTTATTATTATTGGTAAATATAATTAATTGATTTGTAAGAAATTGGATTGCATTTATAAGTACCTATTAAAATACAAATTAGAAGAGGAGGTTGTCAAAGAGAATATGATAATATGGGCCAAAAATATAGGATATACTATTGAATTGGATAAGTGAGAGAATCTGTGGAAGATAAATTACAAGATGACATTGTCCATACCCTACAAGGAAAACCTCTACAAAATGTTCTACCGATGGCACCTCCCACCGGCGCGCCTAGCCAAGATGTTCCCAAATACATCTCCGATGTGCTGGAAATGTAAATCACAGAAAGGGACATATTATCATCTCTGGTGGCTATGCCAAAGGGCAAAACAATACTGGCAACAAATTAAAACAATGATTGAAGAAATCACGAAACAAAAACTGGAAATGAGGCCGGAAACCTTTTTATTGGGAATAATCACAGCACAATATACCAAAGAAATAAAATATCTGATCATCCATATCCTCACAGCAGCACGTATACTCTTTGCCCAACATTGGAAATCTGAACAGTTACCCACAGAAGACAAAATAATAGCTAAAATTACAGAATGTGCAGAATTGGATAAGCTCACAAAAGAAATACAAGAGAAAGATGATACTGATTACTATTTAGTATGGCAAAGATGGTACAACTGGCTGGAGGCAAAAATAGGAATATAAAGATGATTTTTGATTATTTAATAGAAATGCATAGAAGAAAATAAGGAGTCAACTATATATGTATATATATAACTAAGTAAATAGGTGACTGTAAACATCGATACAAATAGAAATATGAAAAATAACCCACCGTTGTAATATCTTCTAAGAGTCAGTCATTGGACTGAATTGATGTGTGTTCGTTTTGTATGTTGTTTCAATGTATTTATGTTGATTTTGTTTTTTCTTTTTATTATTAATAAAAACTATTTAAAAAAAAAAGAAATTGGATTGCATGGAAATAATTGGAATATTCATGTTCATATTGATTAATATACAAAAAAGATAGTTATATAACTAATTGATTTATATTAAAATGTTGAATTTGTATTAAACAACTGTATTACATAATTACATAATTAACCAATGTGAGGATGGATATAAAAATAGATGACAATGGGAAGGGGTAGATGAGGAATAAATATGGTAAAAAGGAAATATAGAAATTGTAAATTTAATTGAAATGACTAAACACTGTGTTGGAAGAAATATCCTTCTGGGTTCTGCTCCAAGTGGGGAAAAAGACACTGGAAACATGGAGACTGCTTGGAAAGATGGTTTAATGGTGGACAGGATCACATGGCTTGATTTCCTGAACAGAAAAGGGGCAGATACAGTAAATCCTCGGGTTTTTATGCTCT
Organism: Pantherophis guttatus; assembly: GCF_059756535.1. NCBI lineage: Eukaryota > Metazoa > Chordata > Lepidosauria > Squamata > Colubridae > Pantherophis > Pantherophis guttatus. The sequence continues at coordinate 140,768,874 of NC_142063.1, forward strand.
CTCTGGCTTTGCATTTCTTGGGGCCCCGAAAGAGTATCCTGATTGGTTGTCAGACTCCCAGGGGGTGGGGGTCTTAGCTAGCCTTGCTGGCTGATGGTCACATGTTCTTCCTAGGTCACATGCTTCCCAGGTCACGTGTGGTGAGTTTCGGTTGCTAGATGGGGCCCATTGTGTTAGTTTCTGTTGCTATTGTGTTGCAAATGTCCTTTGACAAAGGATTGACTTTCTGCCTCTGGCCCATTAACAAAGGGTGGGGGGCAGGAAGGTGGGAGCTGCTTTGTCTGTAAAATATGCTTCTTCATTTCTCATCCAGGGAAATATAATATTCTGCCTTTTTAATATTTCCCAAAATATTTCATTCTTCTAGGAAAGGGGTGGGTGCTAACCTCCTACAACTGTTTAAATTTGTGAACCGGCCAAATACTCTGTTCAAAGAAAATACGTTGTATGTTTGTATGTGTGTTTCTAATTATTGCTATTTATTCATATTTGTTCTCTTTTATTCTTTAAAGTTTAACAATTCATTCTTTATCTTAATATCTTAATATTTGTTTGGGGTTGGCTTTCTTCTCTTTCATCTTTTTTATTGTACAGCAATCTTTCTCCTAAAACCTACCACCTCTGTCTTTTCTTTCCTTCTTACTTTCTCTTCCCCCCTCTTCTTCTTCTCCCTACTTCCTCTTCCTTTCTCCTTCTCCTCCTCTCTTCCTCCCTCTCTTACCCTCACTTCTACTCTAATTTCCCTTCCCTTCCTTCATCCCTCTTTATTGCTGTATCCTTTTATGCATATGGACTACTCAGAGGGTTGAAAAAGTTATTTTTGACTGGTCCTCGCACTTTTGACCAGTCCTCGAACTTACGACTGTCCTCACAATTTACGTTTTTGCTCTATCTTGTCACCATGGTGAAGAGAAGCAGTTGTGAAATGAGTGACACGGTTGTTAAGAATGCTGCAATGGGCATAAATGATGACCAGTCATAACTGCGAAGACAGGTCAAAAGTGTGAGGACCTGTCAGAAATCACTTTTTTCAGCCCTCTGGGTAGTCCTTTTGTGCACAGGGACTACTCAGAGGGCTGAAAAAGTTATTTTTGACTGGTCTTCGCACTTTTGACCAATCCTCGAATTTACGACTGTCCTCACATTTTACGTTTTTTGCCCTATCTTATCACCATGTTGAAGAGAAGCAGTTGTGAAATGAGTGACATGGTTGTTAAGAATGCTGCACAGGCATAAATGTGAGGATGGTCATAAGTGTGAGGACCAGTCAAAAGTCCGAGGACCTGTCAGAAATGACTTTTTTCAGCCCTCTGAGTAGTCCCTATACACATAGCCATGGCCACCTGGTCACATGACCAGCTAGCCATGCCCACCCAGTCACATGACCTCCAAGCCATGCCCATAAAATAAGCCACGCCCACAGAACCAGTAGTAAAAAAAATTAGAACCCACCTCTGGTTGGGGTCACCACAACATGAGGAACTGTATTAAAGGGTCGCGGCATTAGGAAGGTTGAGAACCACTGGTCTAAGGGATGTGTCTGATTCAACCACTTGCATTATTCAGCTACCATATGTAAAATACAGATACATACCCACAAACCCACTAATGTAGCCTATGTGAAATACCTCAATTATTTATTGTAAAATAGATGTTTACTGTGTGGTGATAATTATATTTAACACAATACCCATCAGTAAAAGGAATTACACAGAATCCTTAGCAAGCTTATGTCATAATTTTTATTAAGAGGATATTGATAAAGATATCCCAAATGTATGGATTATTTCAATCAGGGGTAGCAAGCTTGTATGTCATATTGAGACCCACACTCCAAATATGGCCACACCCAATTTTGTGGAGCAAGACTTAAGGTCCCATTTTGTCCTTCAACTTCCTCATCTAGATTAAAAAAAATTAAGAGAAGGATTGAAGGCATGCCACACCTTTTCTGTCCTGCCCATTTATGTTATCATCTAAAATTCTCCTACTAAGAAGTCTATCATGACTTTGGTTAAATTTCACTTTCAACAAGACAAAGCAAAACTAAAGTATAATTACACTGTGAAGATGCTGTCTTTCAGTGATGCTTTGTCATTTTAAAGTCACATTTTGCTGATTATATTCTAGTGCCGAAGTAAAAGTCTTCGTACCTTTCAGTTTTCCGTATGATCAATATTTCATTCTATTCATTGAGATACTGTGGACAGACATGCATTATTCACACAGAGGATTGTCTTGGTTTTTGATGGAGATTATCACATTTGCTTCATTCACTTGCATGAGCCACTTGTTTGCCCCTAAGGATTATTATGCCATTAAAAAAACCTTTGTCATTGCCATCCTGTTTTTTAAATATTACATTTAACTTCCACTGCAGCATTTCAGAAAATAACCAGGGAAAGGGGTGGGGAAACCAACAACACATTGAGAGGTGCTGCCACGTAAAAAGACTCAAAAGTTGAGTTCCGTGTTCCCAAATGCTGCTTATTTTTGTTGTTTCTGCTTTTTGCTTAAAGGTGATTTTTTTAATAAGGACATACTAGTGGCCATTGCAGCATTTTTTTTCTTACAGAAGCCCTTTGTCTCTATTCCCCACCACTACTTTTGAGCATGCACACCCCAGAATGGATTTTTGTACTGGAATCCAATAAAGCAGTGAGGAAAGACAACACTACTGTGCGCTCCTTGTGTTTGTTCCTATAAATGGTTGACCAGAGTAATGCCAGACTAAACCAAAAGTTACGGAGCAGTTTCTGGGGAAACAAAATGAGTGCTGCTCGTAGAGTCTCCATAGCAGGGATCAGAAATGGTTGTCCAGATACCTCATCTCTTCAGCAATTTTTTTTGTTGAATAAATAGCCTTTTTGGCTTTTGTTGGGGAAAATGCTCTAATAGAATAGTAAGACACAGTAAGGGAAGCAGGCATATACAAGGGTATTTTTTATAGGTTTTCTTGTGATTGAAACAAAACTTGGAATAAACTTATTCCTGTCCATGCTCCTTCCCCAGCTTTAGGGTTGCCACTATTTCAGGAGTCATGATGGTGCAGTGGTTAGAATGGAGTACAGTATTGCAGGCTGACTTTGCCCACTGCCACTAATCAAGTAATTTACTTAATTCATTTTCTTCCATGATTTATTTAACAATTGGAGGAAATAATAAAATATTTGAACTACATCCCCCTTTTTTCCCCTTAAGCAGCCTAACATCTTTCTAGTATTTTAATGGAAATCCAAAATTAGATTATTGCATTATTTGAGCCATGGCAGTGCGGTGAATACAGCTCCATGTCAGAAGTTTGATCCTGACCAGCTCAAGATTGATTCAGCTTTCCATCCTTCTGAAGCGGCATATAAATCAAAATGCTATTTCTATTTCTATTGGGCTTGTGCTTCTTTCTTGTTGGAATTTCGAAACAAGCATAGTGTTTCTTGAGATAATTTTTAATATGATCACGCACCAACCTTCTGTACTGAAGTCTTGAACTTGAAGTTTGCTTCTCAGTTAGCCTTTGCTAGGCAGTGAGTGGCTGCTTTGTATCCCAATTGTTTTGTTCTTCTTTGAAGCTTTTGTTTTGTTCCAAACAGTACCTACTTTAAACACCTTTCCTAGTCCCATTTTAGCTAATTAATCAGTAGTACTCTTATTCTTTTCATTCACACACACCCCACACAAAAAAAGGTTGCAAATCAGTTTATTATTAATGATAATCACTAGGGAATGTGAAGAGTTTGTTTTTCTGAGAAGCATTATTTCTAAACCAGAAGCTCTGCTTCTGAAAATGCTGCATCTAAATTCCTTGTCCAAAGGATTAGTGTACCTAATTGTCCATTAAAAAAGGTCAGATGTGAAAAATGTCACACATCTTTTTCAGTAAAAGGCTATTTCCCAATCTGTTTTAAGGGAGGAAAAAGACTAGTTGGTTCCATCTAACTTTATTCTACTGTCATTTCACAATTCTACCTATTAAAGGACTATTTTCTGCCCAGCAGGGTCATTGAGCACTAGTCATCAATGGGGATAAAGCTGTTGTTTTTCCCTAACATCACTGCCCTCCTTTATTCTCTCCAGTCTTTTCTTCTCCCTTTCCACTTGGCTGGCAGGCTCACAGCTGACATGAATTGGAAAGCAAAGTGATAGCCAAGGCTGTTGCTTTCGGCCACCTCCACTAATTTCCCCCATAGGGAGGATAGTTCATTGTAGCTTACCTCTCTTTTCTTTGTTATCTTCCCATCTCTGCAATCAGCCCTGTGAAATCTCCAGTCTATACCAGTGGAAATAACACTCTTGACTTTTGTCATTAGATCATTGTGAGAGTAGGAAAACATGAATATATGCATGCAGTTGATTTCTCAGTGAACAAGTCCTTCTATTCAATTCAAAGTTTCTTACAGTTAAAGATCAGTATAGGGGGAAAAAACCAACAGACTGCTTAAAAGTAGGAGAGGAAGGTCAGATATGAAACATAACAAAAAAGGTAGAATAGAATATTATTACTACTATTGTTAGCAGAATAAACTGTGTCTCTACAACTAGGAAACAGAGTGTCACTTCTTAACATAAAACTAAGTTTGAAAGACAAATGTTGGCAGAAAGTAAAATCTATCTAATGTTGCTCTCTTGCTGCAAAAGTGGATCAGCTAATATCAAATTCAAGATCTGGCTATACTTCTTCACATACTGGCTGAAGATATTTTTTCCCCAGACCATTGAGACCTTCCTCCCGACCAAGCAGATAATTTTAATGCTATGTGGAAGAAATATCTTCTAGAAAAATTGCACTTTTATGGCCTTTTGCAGGAGGCCATCTTCCCCTTGAGATATGAACAAGTATTGATACAATGCATTTTGGACACGGGAAGACCAGAAAACCAGTCTCTCCTACCCAAGAATGTTTTCCCAAGCAGTGAACAACTTTCGTTTGTATGTGGTGAGAATGCAGGACAAAACCTCAAATCTGCATTCACTTCCTCAAATTTTCAACATGAATCACGGGTTTGTGGGTGTAAAAAGTTATGCAACATCCATGCAGTCTGTCATAAATTCTCCTTTAATTCAGTGTTGAGCAAATCACACAAATCCAGGTATCCAGATTAACAAATTGGTTTGTGTTACCTTAATTAGAATAGGTACTTCAGCATTGCTTTTTGTCTTCTATTATGCAATTCTCTTCTGGAATTTGAATTCTAATGAACTTGAAGAAACACTTCAAAAATTGCTATCTAATTATTCAAATCATCTTCAGATGTTTTTTCTGAAAGTGAACACCTATTTTTTTTAAATCTTTCCAAAAGACAATAGGCAGATTCCAATTTAATATTATTGAAAAGGTCCTAACAGTAAAAACTATTCAATATTGAAAACAATTATTCAGAGAAGTGTTAATTTCTCCTTCACTGATTATGCCCAAGCTGGATATCTTTTGGGGGATGCTTCGAGTTCATGCATTGAGCAGAAAATGGCTAAAATGACCCCTTCCAACTCTATGATTGTTGGTTATCACACAATTACACAAAGAACATTATCTAGTTTCTTCCTCTGTATATGTGTATTCTTCCTGTGTATTCAGCACCCACGCAGAGACAGATAGACATTTTTCCAACAGGTATTACAAGCCAATATTGTACAAGAATGACAATTGGAACAATTGTTTGGAACAATTGCTGTTAGAACAAAGTGAAATAAACTAAGTAAATTGTATATTATTTAAGGTAACTATTTCATAAATAGTTGATTTTATCATCTGTGATTTAGAATAGTATTATTTTGCCACTGTTGCTTTTTGAGTTTTTAGTTTTGGCTTAAAAAAGAATGTTGCTCTATTATTGTCTAAGTTTTTAATTGTTTTTTGCTGATAAACATTCCAAGGGCATTTGTTAGCTAGGTGATATAAAAGAATGGCCAAAATATGAAGTAGAAACACAGATATGAATTTAATCTAGTGCAAGCTAAAGAGAAATTGTGTATTTATCTTCTGATTGTAGGACATCTGAAATAATATGTAAAATACTTTTCTTCTAATGGTCTCTTTTAAGGGTGGGTAACTTATCAATCTCAGAAATAGACAACAATGGTTATTCATCAATCAAGGAACTAGACGTAATGAGAAAGATTTTTGGAGCTCATGCATATAAAGTGTGCTGTTCAATGTATCACTGAACCATGGGGTCCTTATTGGGCAAGTTAATATTACTAGCAATTAAGATACTCCAAAATACATTGAAACTAGCCAGGAAAATTGTCTTAGACCTCATCCTTCACCATCTATTTGTGCAACAAAAATGTATATTAAATATACATATAAAATATGCACTGGTTTTCTCTATCCCAGAAATGTTGAGAGCATCGATTTCATCAAAATTCTATCAATAGATTCATTAGCAAGGAAGCAGTTTAAAAACTAAGCCTATTTAAATACATCAATAGACAAAATATAAATTTGCGTAGAGATTCAAGGTATTGATTTCTTCTGTTCCAAGAACAGATTGGACATAAGATTTTAATTTTTAAAAACAGGTAACTGCATGATTGAGTACTACATTCAATGTATTTCTTGCGTGTTGAACATAAGGAAAGCAACAAACTTTACAATATCATATACAGTACATATTGCTGTTACATGAGGCAATTGTGTGTCTATTTTAAACAATACCCCTTTTTACATTGTTTAAATGTAAAACAATGAGGTCCGGACCATCCCCACCCTATTGGCCTTCCGAAAAGCGGTGAGGACCTGGCTTTTCCGGCAGGCCTGGAGCCGTTGATCTCGCTCTTGCGATCTGGCGAGATCCAGCCATGAATGGTGTGAATGAGTTTTAATGTTCTTAATGTTTTTAATTTTTAAATGTTTTTTATAATGATTTTAAATGCATTGTGAGCCGCCCTGAGTCTTCGGAGAGGGGCGGCATGCAAATTGAATTAATAAAAAAAATATAAATAAATAAAAATAAATACTATGATACTGCACATTTTTATGCATTTCACTATTAACAGCAAGATGTAGAGAAGAGGGCCATTCACTACATTGTGATCTAGGAATACAGATAAATGATTCTAAATGTTACAGTGAATTGGAAGGAAATGCGTATGTACTATTTTTCTGTTTCCCTGACTTGGGAGTTGGGCAGTGTACAAACTGAATAAAAATAAATACATTTTTCATTAGCAATTCCATACAAAATAGCCTTGTGACAATACATGTATGGTACCTCTGGATTGGACTGTTGGGTTGTAGAAGTTCTGTTGGCTTGGTTTTTCATTTGCAGATTTCATTACCTACACAGGTAAGATCTCCTAGCTCAGGGGTCAGCAACCTGCAGCTCCGGAGCCGCATGCGGCTCTTTGGGCCCTCTGCTGTGGCTCCCTGTCAGGTGATCCAACCACTGGCTGGCCTCGCCTTCCCCTCCCAGTCACTCCTCGCTTGGCCTGAGAAGGTAAGGGTAACTGTGGGGGATGGAGAAGCGGCCAGGGCAGAGACAGAGAGATACAGAGAGAGGGGAGAGAGACAGAGAGAGATACAGAGAGGGAGGGAGGGAGGGAGGGAGGGAAGAGAGAGAGATGTCAAAAGGATTTTGTGGTTCCTGGTGTTTTTTAACAACTGGTTCTCTGCCCTAATGACTGGCTGGGTAGGCGTGGTTAGGGGGGGTCATGTGATTGGTGGAAGTGAGTGACATAGAGTTGGCCATGCCCACCCAGGTTTTGTGGCTCCCGGTGTTTTCTTTTCTGTGGGAAACGGGTCCAAATAGCTCTTTTCAGTATTTAAAGTTGCAGACCCCTGTCCTAGCTATAGTGCAGTATAATGAAATGTCAGCAAATGAAAACATACACACAGATAACACCTACAATCCTATATAAGTCTTTCTAAATCACTGCTCTTTGTGTGTTATCTAAAATTGCCAGAGCTCCTGCCAAACATGGTACTAGATTGGGGAAAACTATTATAACTTCTACTTCATCCTTCCATTCTAATGCTCTTTAGGATTATGGTGTATACCCTGCCAAGTGATACGTTTTTTAAAAACTATACATTCATATTTTCCAATATAAGAAATCATAATGAGCAGTAAAAAAAACCTGTAAAAAAAACCCCAATGGGGTATCTTTTAAAATAATTTCATAACAGTTTAAGAGGGTCTGCGTTCAAATTATCTTCAAACAGAAATGAACACACAATGAAGGCAACTTTGTTGAAAAGTTTGTCGTTATTTAAATACAGCATGCAACACTCTCTCTCTCTCTCTCTCTCTCTCTCTCTCTCTCTCTCTCTCTCTCTCTCTCTCTCTCTCTCTCTCTCTCTATATATATATATATATATATATATATATACCTACCTCTTTTTAGGGGGGGGAAAAAAACCTGTGCCTTTTCTTACCCTGAAGAGAATGATTAATAGTATTTCTTATTTATTATTGTAACAACAACATTTCTGAGTAAAAATACAGGGTTTAAATCCAATAAATAAATAAGGTGTGGCTTTGAAACATCTAAAGCACAGCTTTAAAACTTGTTTTGAAACTTCGTTAATGCAATATTCATCACGTGATATCACAAGAAGACAGATATCCCATCCAATCCCAATGCCTTCCAGATGTGCCAAAATTACAGCTCACAATATTTGCAAGAATGTTGTGAATTGCAGTCCTAGCACAATTTGGAGGGTCGGGGAGGGTAAGCTAACCAAATATTTGTGATTCTTGCAAGAGATGACACAACCACCATAGCATTCTGATGTTTATGATTTTACTACTGCTGGAAGACCCATTGGAACAAGATTCTTTTTACATGTTGCGTTTTATCTGCCTTGGTTAAATTCTTGCATCAATCCATGCATCCGTCATGTTTCTCATATTAACTTTTTTTTTTTTTTAACCAGACAGAAAATAACTGCCATTTTTTAAAAATCATGTGCCAGAAAAATGTTCTTAATTGCTCAGGAACAAAATGTAAGCACTGAGCAAAAATTGGCAGCATGTTTTTTTCCCAGGCAGATCTAAAACTCTGCGCGCCCACGTGTGTGTCTCTCTGTGTGATCATGTGTTTATTCTTCTAGTCTCTTCCCTGCAAGCAATGAAGCAGAAGCCGGATCTGAACAACATAGTTGTAATTGGTAAAGGAGGTGAGAGTTTTATGGTTAGAGTTATGGCAAGAGGCTGCTCAGGAAGACATTCCTATCTTCAGAGTTCTCCAGCCTTTTGCTCTTTCTCATGGAGAAATCAGCCTCTGTGAGATGGGCAGAGGCATCCCAAGACCAGCTTACAACAGAGACTCAGAGCAGGGATGGCAGTTCGTCTCTAACATCCTGGCTGTAGTACAGCTAGTCCTCAAAATATATCTGGTCGCTTAGTGACCGACTTACAACAGATCCCGAAAATGGTACTTATGATCTGGATTTGAAGTATCAACAGATGCCCCGCCCCCCCATGGTCATGTGACTGCATTTTGAGCGCTCAGCAACTGCATTTATAGATGTTTGTAGTTTTCCACTGTCATATGATTGTGATTTATGAAATTTTCCCCAGAAACTGGAATTTACTTTGATTTTATGACAAAAACCACCCCATAGCGAACATTCATTTAATGACTGCCACAAAAAAGGTCATAAAATTGGGTGTGATCGTGTGATGTCTGACTTAATCACTGTCATGACTTTACAACCATAATTGGATGTTCAGTGCAAGCTCAGCGAGGTGCTGCTACATCCCAAGATACATCAGAGACTTCTAATTTAAGTCGGAAAGTGACAAAATGTATTTATTTGAAATGCAAATCCCAAACACTCATTTATAAAATGGCTGGAGTTATTTAACCTTAACCCAAAGATGGACTGGAACAACGATTGAAATTGAAATGCAAAGCGATCATCATATGATCATGCTAGGCTTCAACTAATTCAACTGATTGAACGATTGAACTATATTGAACTATTTTCAGCAAGACCAAATATAAACATTACATTTCCAGGAAGGAAAAGAAAATTATGTGGATGGACTTGTGTCCATCGGAAATTAAAATCCATGATCTCTTAAATAATGAAGCTAATTATTACAGCAACTCTCAGCAGAAATGACTTAAGAATGAGATCATATAAACCACATTTCTCCCGTACTGCACATCTGATGATTTGCAATCTGATGATGACATGTTACCTGAATTTCCCCCCCCCCCACTATTTATTTTTAAATAGGCATTACTATTTAGCAGCTATTTGGCATCATCAGTTGATATGCAGCAATTTTGCAGCACTGTTTTGCAGTGTCTGACCGCAGAATCAACAGCAGCTTTTTAAGGGGAAAGACTGACTACAACTTGACTCAGAGTTGCATAATATTTTGTGAACAACTACAAAATAGTAGTTGGCACTGAGTAACTTCTCTTTATGGCCATGAAATACTATCCGACAGATACTCTTCCAGGCATCTGACAATATCTGCTATGGCCATACAGTAGCGAGCAAGTTTACCTTACATGATAACTGGTTTGTGAAAGAATTCACTGTGCCTGTTCGTTCATCAAACAAAACCAGTAGTTTACATTTTGATTTTAAAATTTAGTTCCTTGGATTTGGGTAGATTTATTCTAATAATGGAAAATTATGTCTACATCTACAGACTGACATACTGTACATATGAACAGAAAATGCAGACATTCTTGCATCCAATCACTGGTTATATGATCTATGTTCCAGCATCTTTCAGAGACAGGAATAGCTGGAATGTGAGAAAAAAAAAATCAAGATGCTCATGTGGAAAAATATATTAAGACAGAAAAAACCATTTCCTATTGGAGACAATGAAAATAAGCAAGAATTTAATACCTTATTACTATATAAATGTGAATGGCATATAATTCATCGTATGCCGCTGCCGTGACATACAGGAAATCCTTATTGCACAATCATTTACATAACTGCTTAGAATTCCCGGTGGTCTCCCGGATGCGCTTCAAGGTGTTGGTTACCACCTTTAAAGCACTCCATGGCTTAGGACCTGGTTATCTACAGGACCGCATTCTGCCACCGATTACCTCCCACCAACCAATACGCTCCCACAGAGAGGGCCTCCTCAGGGTGCCGTCAGCCAAACAGTGCAGGCTGGCGACCCCCAGGGGAGAGCCTTCTCTGTGGGGGCCCCGGCCCTATGGAATGATCTGCCCCTGGACATATGAAGGATCCCCGACCTCTGTGCCTTCCGTCGCGCTCTGAAGACCCTATTATTCCAGCAAGCTGGACTGACAGGATAAAGGTTTTTTAAATTGGGTTTTGATAGGGGATTTAAAATGATCTTAGTTGGATGTTTTAAATTTGGCTGAATGATTGAATTATTTTAATAAGCTTTTAATTTTTGTTGTACATTGTTTTTACCATGGCTGTTCACCGCCCTGAGTCCCTCGGGAGAAGGGCGGTATACAAATATAATAAACTAACTAACTAACTAATTCAATCTTTAATCAAAATATTTACCTATTGCTAAAGGAAGTATTTCCAATAAAAAAAAATTGAGTATGTTTTAATTTATTGAAAGTATTTTATATATATGACAGTCAGTTTGGTGTAGTGGTTAAGGCATCAGGTTAGAAACTGGAAGATGGTGAGTTCTAGTCGTGCCTTGAACACCAAGAAACTAAAAAACTTTATTTACAAGAATGAATTGTGAAAAAGCCATATTTTGCATTTTTAAGGTCCAGAGTAAGTCTGTTTCAGTATAATTCAAATATATTATATCTATTTTAAAACTGCATCTTCACTTCTTTTTTAATATACGTGTACCAAACAGACATTAAAGGGATCAAAATACTATACGGCAAAAATCATATATGGCAGCTGAGGCTTCAATATGTTATCTTCCAAGTGTTTTTTTTTAAAAAATCCTGATCAGTGTAAGCCATGTTCTTACCATGCATGTTAAAGATCGCCCAGAATTTCCATACTACTTGGAAAGTATAAGAGTTGAAGTTAATAAGTTTAGAGCATAGCTGGGATTGATAATAACTGATAAATCTGTCTGTAATTTTAACCATGTGATGGTTATTCAGAAGTAGCTGGACCTGATGTAGTTGTACATAAACTGGTAGAACATGTTGGGATAAATTATATTAAAACTGCAGGTTAAACAAGGTGTTGCAAGACTTAATTAATATTTATAAGTCAAGTCAAATTAGCCAGCAGAAACAGCAGTTGCCAAAGTATTTCAGTACATTCTATTATTTTCTGTACAGCGTAACTATATTACAAAATGTCAAATATTCCAAGTCAAAAGAAAGCAAGGTGAAGGTACAGCTTTTTAAACTTGAGAGACCTGGGATTGCAGAATAATTTCTTAATTTATTATACACATTTTAGTTCAGAAGGAATGACCAGTGTTTGATGTGTACATTTGTTCTGAGCATGGATCGTGGATTAAAATACTATTGTGTCTTTAAGACATGCTAGTGCTTACGATTAGGGGCTGTAAACAGCACAACAAGATAGAAGTCCCATTTTATATTAGCACATTCCAAAGACAGATTTAATAGTGATAAAATGCGAAAAAAAGCCTATCAATTGCTTGACATTTTGATTTTCACTACCTCAGGTACAGGATGCAATATTTACAGTGTAATAAAGTTAAAAGCCTTCAAGCAAATTTTTGTAGCAAAACCCAGAATTGAGACATAAAGGCAGACCAACTTCAGAACAAGAAAGGAAAAAGAACAAGGAAAAAAATATTCCTTGAAATATTCCTATTACTGACCCAATTCTTCACTAAACACTTTAAACACTACACTAAAAAATTCCAATTGCAAATAACAGGAGCTGAGGTTTTTTGTGTATGAGAGATAGATTTTGGAAATGTGGTTGTATTCCAAATTTGGAATACTCTGATAAGAGAAATAGGACTGCTATGCCCAAATCCCTAATATTTGAAATCTTGTGACAAGTTTGCAAATGTGAATGCAAACTTATATTTAAATTACCTTAATTGCAATAAACGTGTAGCATTTCATGTTTGCATTTTTAAAAGTTCTTGTTTTGAACTAGTCCTGACAAGTCTAAATATATACAATATATGTAACATCATCCTACATACTTTCAATCCTTCCCTTTTTTACACAGACTTTTCCTCCAGAGATATTCTTTAGTGCTGCCACCCTTTTCCTCCATTATACCTCACTATCCAGAGCTTCTAAAGGTCTTTCAACATATGTCAATACTTTGGAAGCAAGTATATATACAGTATATATATTATTAAAAACCACCCAGTAATGGTAGATTATATTCTGTTTTCATAAGGTCAGTTAGGAACATTATTTTGTCAAAGGAGAAAAGGGATTTTTTAAAATGATACATAAGTTTATAGATACCCAAAGCAAATGCAAGTGTCAAGATGATATATGTTATGATGACAGCATGATACAATCTTTCTGTTACATACTTGCACCTCAGTGTCTGACCAAATACATAAATTGCGGTTTTCTTTTCATGGTGCATAGTTTGTAATGTGCTCCCATCCTACAATGCCTATGGAAATTGCAATTAAATCTCATTGTTGCAGTGCAAACCACTGTTTGGTTATTTTTTTGGTCAAGTATATATTTGTGTTGCAGCTTCCATGAAAGATTGTCAAAAGCCTTTTGAATTAAAATTAATTTTCTGACGCACTATCTCTGAAATACTGTACTGTGTGTTCTATGATAAAAAATGAACGCACCAGGAAAAGTGAAAGTCAGCTGAAAATAATTAGCATTTTGTGTGGTTGCATCTTTAAACTCAGGACATCAACCACTGTTCAGTGTGGATACGTACTTCACACTGTTGGAAGAAATATCTATCTGGTTCAGTTCCAAATGAGGAGAAAGACATTGGAAACATGGAGGCTGATTGGAAAGATGGTTTATTGATGGAGAGGATCACATGGGTTTGAGGTCCTGGGCAGCTGAACACATGGAGGAGAGGTATTTATACCACCTCTTGGGTCTTGCCTCTGAGCTTCCTGTTCCTGTGCAAGAAATGTATTCTATTGGTTATCAGACTCCCAGGGGGCTATGCAGGGGTCATAGCTGAGGTTGTCTGAGGTAAGTTTGGTTGAACCTTGCTGGGTGATGCAATGAAGGGGCTTGGTTGTGCCATGTGGTGAGCTCTGCTGATAATCCTATTATGTCCTGAAGGGTCATGTCTTAATCCCATCATCCTCGAGCTGAGGTCTTTTGTTTTGTAGATACAATGGGCACCAAATATTTGCTGGGGGCAGGGAGCTGATCTTTGTCTTTAAAAACATGTTTCTCCTTTTCTCATCCAGGGAAATATAGTATTTTGCCTTTTTACTATTTCCTAGAATATTTCTAGTCAGGAATGACTAGCACATATGTGCAAGGAGAACCTTTACCTTTAGAATATTTCATTCTTCTAGGAGAGGAGTGGGTGCTAACTTTTTACAACACTAACACATGGAAAGCAGTTTAAAGGAATTATATGAAATGGCTATTCCACCTGATTTTATTATTTGCATTATTCACCCAATTAATAACTCATATTACTTAGAGTTTCAGTAGTTTCCATATGCCTTCATATAAAATATAACTCTCAAAAGTACTGTTGTGACTAATACCAACAAGAACATTTCTTGTTGGTATTATTTATTGCATCTGCAGCAAAGTGCAGAAGTAATGGGCTTTTCATTTGTCATTATTTAGCTGGAAAAGGCTATCATCATTTTTCAAGTAATGGTCTTAAAAACAAAAGGTTCAATAAAGACTCATAAACTTTCAACACTAATACAAAGTTGAAGACAAAATCTAAAGTAACTCGTCCTGCTATTGAGGAAGATAATTGGGGGTTCACATTTCAAATTCAGGAAGCCTTATCTTTTCTGTCACTTCTTGTTTGGAATAGATCTCTCAGTCCATTGTCACAACAACATTATAATCTTAGATATTCAGAGGTGCTAATAGTGTAAAAGTGGTTAGAAATATTGACTGTATATTGGTTGATTTTTTTTTCTTAAGAGCACTTGTAAAATGATTTGAAATATCTATGTGCCAGTTTCTCAAAATGCAGTTCAAAAGCCTAGGCATAGCTTTAAAAGCCAAATTCAGATGCCATGTCCCAGAAGGGCAATTTGTTTATAAAAAGACTGTAGGATCATACATTTAGCTCCCTTAAGATTGCATAACATCTCAAGCCCCTTTATATTCAGAATGAAAACATCTGTCCTGGGATTTATTTCTATTTATTGAGGCTTACTCCATGATGTAATACCCTGATATGAAGATATAGACATAAGAGCTACAATCACACAAAATACTGAAAAAGAAATTAAGAGAGTCCTTCTTTTACTCTTAAAGGTAGGACATTACAAATCAGACAAACTGATCTTGCTCTGTAACTTCATTTTTTCCTGCTTTTCTTGATTACTTTTTGTTGTTGCTGAAAAAAAATCAATTTAATAATGATTGAATTTATGGTTACTAGGGGAAAAGGTATCATTTTTATCTTAGTTCAAATCATAAAGAAAAAATAGATTTAATGCATGTAATAGTGGGAAGGAAACATTCTGATCCTTAATCATATAAGGAAGTTAATGAACAGATTCTGACTTTTCAAATGAGAGGTTATTAGAGCTAACTCTGTTTTGTACTTGTTAATTACATACCAAGTGCAAACAGAAGTTTGGTCACAGATTATCATCTTTTCAAAATACCTGAAAAGGTTCTCTAAACAGTGTTATTGAACTTCTATAGCAAAAAGCTACCATCCAATCCCATCACTCTTGGGGTTGAACACAATTATTCTAATTTAATAGGCATATTATCAAACAATGGCCTACTGGATATTTTTATTCAGTTTCAGTTTCAATGAGTTAAAAAACCACTCATGAAATTATGCTCTTATTGCCTACTAAAAAGTGTAACAAATTTTAACACTTTTCAAAACTATAAGCTTTGAATTCTGATAGGATACAGGTTAAGGAAGAATAGTAATCTGTAACAGGCCTGGGTCCATCAGTTACTTGGGACACTCATTCATATTGTAGCACTTGCATTAATAAACTCACAATATTCTTAACGATTAAGTTAACGATTTCTGAAACAAAACAAACTTTCCTCCTACAAGCAGATTTAAGCACCTAATAGGAGTTCTGGCTAAATCCAAAAGGTACATCTGCTATCCATTCATACTGTAATCTCAAGATTTTTAAAACACTGAGTATACCCAACACCATCAACTGTGCCAAAATAAAAGCTCTGCTGGAATCTAAAACATCTCCAAATCGGGATCCTGAGAATACGCAGCGCTTTTGATGCAGACATATTTCATAGTTCTAATAATGTCAACAGACAAGCATGTTTTCATCTCCAGTTAACTGAGTCAAATGAAGTAGCATCCAATAACCCAACTGTTCTCTTATCTTTTCGGTTGGAAGATAACCAGTCCTGAGGTTGGGAGGACTTCTCGCAAGAATAAAAAAAAAACCCTCAAAACTCCCAAAGGAACTCAAAGACGTACTTCTAAGGAAGTGGTCCCAAAGGTGCTTTTCTTTTTTTCTTCAAAAGGCAAATTGGCCTTTCTTAGTTGAACGGAAGAAGCCTCTTGGATGAGAAGCTATAAGTTGTGTTTTTTTTTAAATCAAGTAAGTCCAGTTGCCTTTTGGGGGAAAAAAAGCACTTTTTGAGACAACCCACGACCTTGATGATTTGAGAATCCCCACGATGGGCTAAGGAAGCGCGAGGAGTAATTCCCCCCCCTCACCAGATTCCCCCCAGCAAGACTAAAAATGCATACTTATCACATGCATGTCTGTGTGCATAAACACATATGTACACAGAGACGCACTCATGCGCATGTGTATTGTGCGAGTGCGCGCGTATGCATACATACACATACACCTTTTAAGAGCGCTCTGCTCTTAAGGCTAAAATATGCAGCTTTGTTGCTCTGACGGGAAAGATCCAAAGGAGTTCCAATTACGGGTTTTTTTTTGCACTGCGCAGAAAACCGAGCGGCTCAGCTGCGCGCTCCACAACACCGCCCTCCCCACCCCAACCGCGCGCGCCTTCCACCACACCTGGAACGTCGCACAGGCGGGAGAATCGCGTCCCTTAAACCCCGCGAGGCACGGGAAAGGCGGGAGCGAGGCCCCACCCACCCTTCGGCCCCTCTCCTTGTTCCAAATGGCTTAGCGCAGCCTGCCAATCAGGAGAAATTATCCGCCCACAAACGCGCACGCCCCATGTGTGGAAGGGGCAGCGGTTAAGATTAGCGGAGGGAGGAGGAGGAGGGAGGGAGCGAGTGAGTCCGCGCGTGCGCTAGGAGGAAGCTGTTTGGGGGGAGTGGGGACAGATTTAAAAAAAAAAAAAAAAAAGAGGGAGGGAGGGAGGGGGGAGGTGGAGAAGAAACAAAAACAATCGCTCGAGCCCCGCCATCTTGGCTCGCTTCTCTCCACCACGCAAGTGAATGGGTAGCTATGAAATTACCACAGGGGAGCGGCAAGGTACGGAGGGCTACTCAGCGCTACCAGCCTGGCCTGCACGACGATAAAAGCGGCGCTTTCCCTTTCCTTCTGTTCGCCTTCGGTTTCCGCCGCCGCCTCTTCCAGGGAAGAAAATCTCGGCAGGGCCCTTCCTCTTTTTCGCCGTCGGCTCTTCAACTTCGCTACCCAGAGCTCAAAGTTGGGCTTAGCCGCCTGATCTCCGACGCCTTCGCCAGCCAAGAGACCGAAGGGCTGGACCTCGGAGCCTCAGGCTTTTCGCAGTCTGGAAGGAAGAGTTAGGAGGAGGAGGAGGAGGAGAAAAGGCGAGGGGCTCCTCGACCGCCTGCCCGCCTTTCCTCCCTCCGTTGTTCTCGCTGCACGGGCTGGTCTGGTCTGGTCTACGCTGCATAGGAGGCACAACGAGGGGAGAGGGGAAAAGGCGAGCGAGGATTGACCGGGCTACGTGCCCTCACCCGCCCCATTCTCATCCACTCGCTGCTGGCGTGAAGAAAAGGGAGGAGGAGGAGGAGGAAGAGGAGAAGAAGGAAAAAGGGAGGAGAAGCAAACAAAAACCAAGTTGGACCGCGGACGAAGGGGAAAAAAAACAAAAACCCGCCTGCCTCCAAACCGGGGGAAGGGTGATGGTGGGGAGGGGGAGAAACCTTGGTGGTAAACGGTGAGCCGGTGAAGGTTGAGAGCGGAGGGAGGGCCCGCCGACAAACGCCTCGACGAGCTTGAAGAGGGTTTTGTTGCTTGTGGAGAGAAGGTCTTATTTAACCCGCCAGCTTGGTCGCTCCAAAAAGACCGATATACCCTTATTTGATCTCCGAGCTTCTTAGAGCATTCGCTTCCTTCGCCTGCTTTTATATTTGAGACGTTTTTATGCTTAACTGCTTCAGGAAACCTCTCGGAAGGGTCTCGAGTCTTTTTTTTAAAAATAGATTTATTTTTTAGAACTGTGAAAAGAAAAATCACCTTTTAACATCTGGAAAGAGCTTCGCCTCCTTCCCACCCACCCTCCCTCATTTTCGTGCGATTTCAAAATACCAAATACAAAGGCGGTTTTTAAATGTAATCTGGGCACTTGAATAATGGAGGAGTTCTTGTAGGAGTTGGGGAGAAGCCTGAAATCTGTCGGGCAAATGAGAAAAAGATCGTGAAAACAAACGGATGGAATAAACAAGGGGAAGCATTTTCCTAGTCTCTAGAGAAGGACTCGCCATTCCTTACATGTGTGATTTTACAGAGGACTGAATACCTCTTATTTCTGCTCTCTTGTTTGCTCTGAGCATTTGTTAATAGGAAACACCAGTGTTTTACAAATTGGTTTCCTATTGGTTGTTACATCGAAGTCATATTTATTTTGACACTTGAAACGAAGACGAAACTTTCTCATCCATATACTACATTGTGTAAAAGCAGTGTGAAGACAAGAGTATTGTTTACTAATATTTGTGCGTCTTGCCTGTTTCCAGGGCACATGGGAAATACGATTTGACACTGAAGAAAATATATTGTGCTTCAGGACAATTATTAGTTTTAACATTCAGCTACTTCATTGTTGAATGTTCATCTTTTAATCTGGAGAGTTAACATCCTCTTATGAATTGGATTTTTTGCCATTGTTAGAACAGAAGCCAAATGATGTGTTTCCAAATGTACTGGAGGGTCTGTTGAATAGGAGCTAGAGAGACTATATTATAGAAGCTGGATTTCATTCTTATGGATGCATTATTTTCCAAATACATTATCATCACTTTGAGGAAGTGACAGACGGATTTTCGTGTTTGTAAGATCTCAAAAGCTGGATATAGCATTTTCCCCCCTATTGATTCTAACAATTGAGAAAATGGGAGCTGCTACAAAGCTGGTGTTTGCTGTTTTTCTTATATCTTGTTCTTCAGGCAAGTATATGCTTTTTTCACTATTAGTTCATAATATAACAATATAACTAGATTCAAATGCATATTTACATTTTTCATACTGTTTTCAACAGTTATTATTATTCCAGAAATATAATAAAGTTGAGTATTACTTCGGAGTTGAGTAATTAGGAGCATTATACAAAATGTTTTCAGGTTTATAGTAATTAAAAGATTTTTTTATATTTATAAAATTTTAAATGAACTATGAAAATGTGTATTGGAATAGTTTCATTTGGGTTTAGAATTTTTAAAGGCCTCTTAATATTGGGGAGTGAATATAGTAATAAACCCTGAGTTGTGCAGCAGAAAATCTGCATTTTAAATAAATTTGTAGTTTCAGGGAAGTACTTTCCTGGATAGCAACTAGTAGTTAGACTTACTGTTTTCTGGACAAAGCTATTCAAGGATATAATCATCAGGGTTGTTTCTTCATTATTTAGAATGTAATATATGATCTGTTTTTATTTCATTTCCAGAACAGTTCTGAGTTTTAATAGAAAATTATTAATGAATTGATATACATAGTTATGATTTCTTATTACATATCTGGTAGTGAGAGCCCTGTGTAAGATTCTGCTGAATGGTACACTTCTCTTGTGGTTATTAAATGGATGCAGTCTAGTCTTGTGTCTGTAATGTTATTGATCTGTTCTGTGTGGGCTGACTGCTGTGAAATGGCGATCACTAAGCGATTGAACAGGCTGAAGTTTGCTTAAAAGAGAAAAATGGCTAATCTTGGTTTTGGATAATAATTCTGACAAAGTTATAGTGGATTTTAAATAAGTGATAGTAGTAAATTTGAAACTCCCTCATATTAGTAAACTTGTAACCATTTTAGCTTTCTGGTAAAATATCCCTTAGGATACAGTACCATATTTAGATTCTTCAGTTGCTTTTTGACAGTAAGATTTGAGGTTTTCCTATGTACTTTGTTTATATTTGTATTTTATTAATTTCAATCAAGATCTACTCTTATTTTTTAACTATTGACAGAGAAGCAGTTCAAGCCAATTAGGAATTCTAAGTTGTTTCTAAAAGATTGATAGCAAAAACAATTATCAGAGAGATGATACTTAAAGATAAGTACCTTTAAATATACCTTACAAGTTTTTAATACTCATATGGAAACCCATACAAACAATACAATATATTCATATTAGCTTTATTATAAAGTTAGGCATACGTTACTGTAGTGATGATAAAAGTTGCAGGGAGTAAATAAGACTTCAGTACTTATTCAGTAAGCTTAGTGTACATGTCCCAGATCTCTTCCAAGCAAACTGAAATTTAGGCCAACAGATTTACATCCTTGCTGTTTTAATTTTTTTTATTTTTGCAGAAATGAAAATTGAAAAGTTCGATTGAGACCTTACCTTTTAAGTGAGCTGCTAGAAAGATCTCAATATTTTCTCTGATTTTCCTATTTATTTTCTAGAATTTCTCTTGATTGTGTTGCTGTAGAATGGAGTTATATAAATACAAAAAAAAAACCCGTCTTACACTGCTATTCTAAGTTTTAAGTAGTGATGGAGACCCACAAAAATTCATTTCACATATTACACTAAACCAGGATTTTAATATGAATTTTGCACATTCCCAAGTCAAAAACAAATAACATGGTTTAGAAAGTCAAAAGATCTAGTAAATAAGGTTTACTTTTGAGTAAATATAATTTTAAAAAACCTAAATGTTGAACTTGAAAAATCACTGAAATTATCATTGTGGGTCATATTTTTAAAATAAATTTAGCAATAATTTTTGCAGTATTCAAAAAATGACTGAAAACATGTATATATTGAGAAACTCTGAAAAAATATAAATGCTCATTTACAGTAGGAAAATAAGGGGAAAATATTGGGAGTAGTGACAATATGGGGTAACAATCGTATATTATGTAATTAGCTTTAACTTCAGAAGGTTGAATTTAGCAAAATACTTGTATCTAAATAACATCAACTATAGAATTGTTTCTTATAAAACGATGTTATAATGGTTTGTTGGCTTGAAATATGTAAGAATAAAACTTCACAAAATTCCATAGGCAACAGAATCACTCTTATAACCTAGGCCTTGTTCTTCTTTTTCAGAATATCAAACCTTAAAGCTTCTAACAGCTTCTTTCCATATAATCCCTTGGACACTAAATTATTTTGGCAGATAATCTATTTACATTTCACCAAAGTTAGAGAAACATTTCTAAGAATGTCTTGTATATAAATGAAAAATCTTATAAGAAAACCAATTGCTTCTTGCAGTATATTGTTTAGTGACATAGTGGGTAAAGAATGTGCTGTTGCTACAGAAACAGTAGTTGGGTATATGAATTCATATAATATTTCAATCCAGTCAATCTGATCAATCTAAGAAAAGAGAGTAGATGGAGTCATTTTTTCCCCTCTCCTTGAAATATTTATTAAAGCTATTTGTGTACTTTGTTAGTAATTAAGATTTATATCAGAAGCCCTAGAGCATAGGTTACTTGGCTATAATTGTCATGATCTTTAAACATATGCCTAATATTGCAAGTTATTAATTGTAGGATACAACATACAACTTGAAGTTGATGAACACAAAGACTGTCAAATCCATATCACATTGAGCTATTCGTATGCATTTAGGAAAAATAAATAGTATATTTATATTATCCTTTTTTCGGTTTTTATCCTGAACAACTGATATAAAGTATTGTGATACATTTAATAATTTTAAACTATGATACATAATTTCTATGTGATGCTGCTTTGATTTTTTTCCATGAATACTTTCAATGTTTTGATGCTCAAAATATGCTGATTTTAATGAAAATGAAATATGTTTAATAATAAAATGATTATGACTGTAATTGGAATAGCCTCTCCTTTGCTGTGTCTATCAATATATTGATTGGATTTTAAAGAGGAGGTAAGATTTATGTAACTATTACTGAATTTGAACTTTCTAGAAAGCTATGATTTTACATTTAATTCTAGATTTGGGATCCAGATATTTTTAATTGTCTAAGTACATGAACTACATTACTGTCTAAGTAATGAATATTACTATCACTGAACAACTATTACATAACTTGCATTGAAACATATTATTTTCATTGAAATATTTGATATAAGAATTATTTGCTGCCAAGTTACTTCCTTAAGACCTTTCAGACCCCAATTATGATTTTGGAGAAACTACATAAAATAATTAATTATTCTCAGAGACATTGGTGTTTTTTTAAGGAAGTATAAGATCATCACAGAATTTGCCTCCTATCTATTGGTTCTACTATATACTTAGTAATGAAATAGCTGTTACAGTCCTGTTACTGTTGAGATGCAGTTGAGTTACACAAGATGTTTGTTTCCTCAGATACATCTCCCCTAAAAACTGCTAGGTAGCATTCAATTGTTTGGGGAATAAGTCTGGAAGATTTTAAAAATTTGAATTAGCTTACAGTACACATTATACACATTTCCTTGTGAGCTTCACTTTTTATAGAGTGATGACAGTGATTTTTTAAAATTCTGTGGGAGAAACAGCATGATAGAGCATGCTATATATGGCTTATGACAAAAAAAACCCACACAACATTATTTGATATTAAGTCAGGATGGATTTGGATAATGCATCAATACTATTTTATTTACCGTGTTTCCCCGAAAATAAGACCCTGTCTTATATTTTTTTGAACCCTGAAATAAGCCTTATTGCCATGCGCTCAAAACCTCGCTTGGGCTTATTATCAGGGGATGTCTTATTTTGGAGGAAACAAGGTACTAAATACTATATCAAATACTACCAATACTAATCTTGACCTCGAACTATTCTACAATCCTTGTAGATGTTATGAAACATCTTACTTTTGGGCTATTTCATGCACTCCATGTTATACAATTCCAAACTTTTTAGTATAGTATAATCGTTCTTGTTTTTTTCTTAACGGATTCCTGGGAAACATAGTGTTAGTAGGAGTTGTGAGAGCTCAGTTACATAAGAATAAAATCTTTAGGCTTCAGTCTACAGCTCTGTGTAACCCAGTACAATTTAGGGAGTTATTTGGTTGTTGTTTTTTTAATTCCGTGCAGATGCTGCAGTGCCATAGTATACTTTCCACTTCCTTATGTGCCTGTTTGAGATCATTTGACATCATTAACTGTTAGAGTTGTACAGCACTTTGCATTCAGTCTCAAAAAAGTGCTTCGGAGTATATGAGAGCATGAATTTAGCACCTGTTTTATTTCCTCCGCACAGCCTAATTACATGTTGCAGTTAGGCACTAATCTGCACTCCCAAATTTCTTTTGGGAATTAAATCTGAAATGCTGCATGGTCTTAGTGATCATATTGGTGCTAGTGGTAACTGCTAACCAAGAAATGTAGGATTATTGATTCAGAATGAATGCTTAAATATTGTTATAGACTGCTTAAGAGTTAAGTATGAAATGATACTGTAGCTTCAGGTCTTATCAGATCAAACTGATAATCTAAACAGACTAAACCGGTTTTCCTTTATTCTTTACCCATAAGTGTTACTTGCATTAGAAGACCTTAACATTGTTGCATTTGATAGCATGCTTCTAGGATCCTTCTTGCAGTAGGGATGTTGGACTGTGTTCTTGAGAGTTTGGTTCCTCTGTAGAGGTAGATTGTAGAAGACAGTGTTGAGACAGAGGCTTAATTTGAATAAATTTGGTTTATAACTTCTATAAAATTTTATCTTGTACCTTGCCTTGGGATGGTCTTATATCCAAGCTACAGTGGTAAACTGTGAGATTCTTAGGGAATTAGTTCAAATGCTCTTTATAGTTAGCTTTGGTTTTTATGCAAATTAAGATGATTGTGCTGCTATTGAAATTGATAGTTTTTGGAAAATTGTAACTAAAACATAGCAAATTAAAATAAAACTGCATATTTATCAGTATTATGGGTTTCAGCATATGGTAGTAATTTTGAGGTAGTGCAGAATAAGAATAAGAATAAGGCTATTGTACATTCAGAAACATGGTGGAATGTCACAATATTGTTAACAGTTCATTCTACAGACTCTGGATGATATACAGAGGCACTCTTATTTAGGGTTGTATTAACATTTTAAATAAATAAATGAGACTATCAATTCCAGTTTAGGAAAGAAAAGTTGCCTATCTGATCCTTAGTGATGTGGGCACTTAAAGGGACAGAAGTTTTGACAATTTTGGGAACAAGATTCAATCCAGAAATAGTCTACCCCACATCCAGTCTCTAGGTCCAAATACATAATTAGAAGAGTTGTGACAAATGGTGCAGAACAAATTAAATTATGCTAAATTCACAGGTCACTTACGTTTAGATCAGTCTAGATCGCTTAAATTCAGGGAACAAACAGGTTTGCTGTAGTAACATTATATACACTTCAAATTTCTTATAAGTGCCTTCGTCTGCCATTCATTACAGAGCTCTGACTTTTTTTCATGTTTCTGAGCAAGTTTGGAAAATAGTTGTGGATGCATTGTAAATGGACTCCTTAAAGCTTAACATCTTTTTCGGGCTCATAAGCATTTTTAAGAAGTGGCATGCTTTACTGAATATCAAAGAGAGATGTTACTTGTAAGCCAGCCAAAACTCTTCCCAGTCATTTTCAAAGTATGTACAGCTCCAAAACATACTAATACAAAACTGAAGGCTTATGAACCAAGAAGAGAGTTCTTAAAACAACATGCCCGTATTATCTTCTATGCATCCCACCCTGGTATAAATATAACTACTAAAGTTTTGATCTAGGACCATAATAAAGTACTTTACTTGCTAATATCTTGTTTGGTCTTTAGTAGTAGTAATACTACTATGAGAATAAATCTCACTGAGAGAAATACAACTTTTTTCTGAGAACAGAAGCATAAGATAATGCTGTAAGTTAATGAATACTTAATAGTTCTGTATAAACCTAGTAGCATATACAAAGTGAGTTAAATCAAGGCATTGTAAATAACTGAAATAATGATTAAACTAATTGGTGTACAAATTCTTAGTCCTGCAGGCTGCCTGTTGTGTCATCCACTGACATGAAAATATATTTGTACTATTGAACAAAATATTTTATGTTTGCAGATAACATAATTTAATACTGTATTATATTTACAGTGTCACCAACAATAACATTTTGCCCTTTGTTTTATTTTAAAAAAGCAAAATTTAAATCAGTTCTTTAATTTGTGTATTTAAAATTTTGCTAGAAATTTAGTTTTTTGTAATACCAAATATGAGATTTTTAAAAATAGCCTTATAATCATTTGTTTACCTGCAATTCAGAAAATAGTTTGAAGAAAACTTGCACTCATTTTGTACAGACTTTCTTCTGCAAAACCTCTTACACATTGGACATATTAGTGAACATCGTAATATGAACCTTGAAAGAATAGAAAACGAAAACAGGTCTAAATCTGTTGCTTTTTTAGAAACTTAAAGATTTGGCATGATCTCAGAACTGAACCTTTGTTTGTTTGGAATCTGTTCTAAGGTATTATGAGCATAGACTATAACAGGGGTCCCCAAACTTGGCAGCTTTAAGACTTGTGGACTTCAACTCCCAGAATTCCCCCACCAGCATAGCTGGTTGGAGAATTCTGGGAGTTGAAGTCCACAAGTTTTAAAGCTGCCAAGTTTGAAGACCTCTGGATTTCATAGTTGAATTATATTTAGGAATTTCAAATAAGCCCAATTCTTATAGGCCTATTCTAGTTTTCTAACTATGAAAGCTAATTGTTTATTGTTCACATGTAACCTGATTAGGTGGCTCAAGTGGCTAAGACACTGAATTTGTCAATCAGAAAGTTCGGTGGTTCGAATCCCTAGTACAGGTCTCCTGCGTGAGCAGGGGGTGGGACTAGATTATCTCCAAGGTCCGTTTCAACTCTGTTACTGTTACATTAAAATTTACTGTACAAATAAGGTACAATAGAAAAACATGATAGATTAGATATTAAGTATATTAAGTATATTAAGTATATTTACATGGGTAAAATTGGTTTCAGAAATCATACACCTTCCTGGTCTGTGTCCATTGTTTCTTAACCATTTCATAGTAGATTGCCTCAGGATAAAAAATAAAAAGTTATGAACTACATATTTGGCTGCACAATATCTACAATGCCATCATTTCTTATTTTTAGATTTTTATCTTGTCTTTATTACTTTATAAGTAATTCAAGGTGGCAAACATACCTAATATGCCTTCTTCCTATGTTCCCACAGCAGTTCCCACAGCAGCAACCCTACGAGGTGAGTTGGGGTGATAGAGTGACTGGCTCTAAATTAGCTTTATAGAGTGAAAGTTATCTTTCATACCTAAGGTGGGGACTAAAAGTCATAGTCTGATTCTAGACCAGCTCCTTAATCACTTACACCAAACTCTCTCTATTTTCAGATATATTAACTGATAAATAATCTGCAAACCTCCAGATGGCTTTGCTGGATAGAAGAGCTGTAGTTAGAGGTTTTGGATAGATTGATTTAAAGTCAATCCTGAATGGATCTATCATGAACTATAGCAGTTAAAGAATCAAGTTTCCCATTGGTAGTTAAAAATATAACTTTATTTTCCAATTAAAATTTTTAATTTCTAGCTAAAAAGAGTTTACTGTATTGATAGCTAATAGTTCAACCTGCAAATTACAACTCAGAGAGAGAGTAAACAAATGGCCAAAAATTTCCAGAGAACTAATGGTTACTGAGTAAAGCAGCTTACTTATTGGATGAAAGCAGTGTTTGTTTAGAGGACATATTTCTAATTTTATACATTTTACCTTTGAAGTCATTGAAGACCTGTGAGGAACAACAAAATGTTAAAAAATTCCAAATGTGCATTATGCTTAAATTTATTGATGATTTATAGGATAAATTTTTGAAACAAGGCTAGATCCCAACACCTGAGATGACTTGCTAGTCTCTAACTCTATATAAAGTCGAAGTGTGTGTATTCCTATGCGGGAGACTGAATCATAATTGGAAATCTGCAGATCTTGGCTGTCATAAATAGTGGTAAACAATGCTTGCTGACAAGGCTATACCTTTTTTTCATTGCAATCTCACCCATGTGTCTTTTGTACTCAGAAATAAATCTTTTGATCTATAGAATAGGAGAATAGGAATAATTTATGCAGTGAACAAATTTTCTGGGAAATCCGCTCACCTAGCATGCAATCATATATAGTTGCTTCTTTGGTTGAAATTAGGAGGATGAAGATCTTATGGCTTGAACTGAGCTTCTGAAGCTTTTGTAGTTTCATCACTTTCAAATTCAGGCAAGAGAATAAGTTACGTTCTCATGTGTTAACATTAAAATGCTTTCTTCTGGCTCTTTGATAGAATCTCTTGATTCACCAATTGAACATACAGGATGAACAGGCTTCTCCTGCCACATTTCATAACTCGATGATTCATGACAAAGTGCAACAATAAAATGTCCACAGTAACCTGGAATTAAAATTAAGTTAAATTAAAGTCACAAAACATATTACCCTATGATGTCACAGATCATCCCCAATCCCTCCAGAATAACTTGGTTTTAGCAAATTTCTGAAAGCTATTATTGATAGAACCAGTCTCACCTCTATGGGTGGATTGTATTCTTGGGGATTGAGGTCATCATGGAAAAACTCTGCCTCTGAGCCTCAGCTATCCTCCTGAAACTGGGGCACTATTAAGAGGTTCTTCCATATTTTATGGGTCAACTTTAATTGGAAGATGCAGTCCTGAAGGACCGCTCCATATACAAATGTATATCTGGATAAGTTAGATTAAGTTTCATAACACATTTTAAAAAGGCTGTCTATTACCCTCAACTTCTATTTTAATCTCTATAAGAAAGCATCAGCCATCCTAAATGTGCCCGGAGCAATGTGCAATGTAAATCACATGATATGACAAAAACTGCAAAAGTCATAACAGCATAGCAAAGCAGTATTAAAATTATAGCTCACCTTTGTGCCTTGAAAAATAATATATATCAACTGGACTGCAAACAATAGCACCACAAAAACATTAAAAGCTAGCATAACTGGGAATGACTGAACACCACTACAAGAGCAGCTGGATGTTCCCACTCAAAATCATACCAGTAGTACAGACGTACTTAAAGAAAAATTCCTGCAGGCTTGGGATGTTACAAAAGCTCTCAATTCAGCATATGTAAGGTTTTTTTAATAAATCAAACTGGCAGAAATTTTTGGATAATTACGGAAAACAAAATTGACCTGTCTGGGGAACTTTTAATTGTTGTCAACTGAAATTTTTGATATATTTTTTTTCTATGTGTATGTATGAGAAGATAAAATTGGGGCCCTGCTATTGTTGGGCACAACTTTATCTCTAGTTCAGCAGATTGTAACAAAGTATCTTGAAATCTTATAATTTGACCAAGAAGCAAAATTAACCCTATTAAGAGTACTCAAAGAAATACCATTTTTCAGAACTCTGATGAAACTCATGATGCATTTTACACTAGGCATTGAAAGAACTTTGAAGCATGCACAGCTTAGTACTAAAAAATTTTAAGCTATAGCAGCTTTCTTTCTGAGAATTAATTTGCCACTGACATTTGCAATTAGGGCAATCATTGCAAAGCTGTAATTTAAAACCATCAAAGCTAATAGCAGATTTGATAACTAGACAAATACTACTATCATGCCATTACAGTCAGAATAAGCAGACTTTGTTTTATTTATGAATATCTAAGTAATAGAACAATTTTTTTTTGCTTATCCGTCTCCCTGTCAAACGATTCAATTGGATTCAACATGTACCATTTCTTTCTCCCAGTAAGGAGGAATAATTCCTGTATCTCTAGAGTTTTGATAGACTGCATACAAGATAGCAGGGAGGTTTTTTGTTAAATTGTCGTCATTGAGGCACCAATGTATTTTCTGTGCATAAAACAAAATGCTAGGTTGAGAAACTGTTGAGTTGCAGAGAAAAAGGCTGGAAATTATGTGTGTTCCTTTAAAAGCTGCATGTCTTTGTGATGAATGCAGACTCTCTGGCATCTTCTGTACATTTTGTGCATCATGGTTTGTGTAAATTATATGTATATTAGAAGGAAATTGAGAGGTTTGTGTTAATTCTCTGCCATTTACTCTTCATTGTTTGAAGATTTTTTTCTTCCTATTTGTCTTACCCTCACCCAAGCTCAGAATCTCACTCCTTCAGCCTGCCTTTGCTTGTTATAGTGATTGAAGGTTAAAGGAGCAGGAGGAGGAAGACAAAGGGGACTGCTTATATAACATAGTGCTTCCATAGGAAATTAATGGAGGCTGAAAACACCCCTGTACAGGATTGTTGTGATATGTTTACACACATCAAACTCACTACTTTATGCTTGCACCAAGATTTCACTGAGTGTCTCTACATGGACAGAGTGTAAACCACATAAAATTGAGAGTGCCTTAGCCTAGCTACATTTTAAAAATGCATCACTTATACACAATACAGCAAAAAATGCATCTTCCGATGCATTACTTTCTTGTTAACCAGATGAATATATGGAGAGAGAAAAATTAGTGAATGAATTTTGCCTAGTGCAGATTCTGATAGAGGTGAGCCTTATGTTACAATACAAATTGAGGGAAATCCCTATTGAGGGAAAATATTGCAAGTGTTTGCTTTTGGATAGATTGATTTAAGATAAGGATATACTGAATCTTATTTCTTGTTGACTAGCACCTGGGGAAAGTTGATTTTGAGTTGCAGGGATTAGGAAGGATACAGGTAATCCTTGATTTATGACCACAACAGACTGGAATTTTGGTCATTAAATCATGCAGACATTGTATCATCACATCACCTGACCCAATTTTATGACCATTTATACCATAGTTGTTACGCAAATCAAGATGGTTATTAAGCAAATCACTGGTCTTTAAGTAAATCACTTGGTTATTAAGCAAATCAAAGGAGAATATATTTCAGGTTTGAAATGAAGGGCCCTTGGTACTCTCTGAGCTTGTGGGTGGTTTTTTTTTTTTTTTTTTTTTTTTTGCAGTTTCATTACCCAAACTAGACAGTGCTAGTGATCATATTATCTTGTTTGGGCAATGAACTATAAGAAATCAACCAAGCTCAGAGAGTACCAAGGACCCCTCATTAAGCAAATCCTGATTCCTAAATTGATTTTTCTTGTCAGAAGCTGGCTGGGAAAGATGCAGATAACAATCACATGACTGCAAGACTGCAATCCTAAATGTGAGCTAATTGCCAAATGCCCAAATTGCAGTCATGTGACCACAAGTCACAGCTTTGAGGATAGGTTGTAATTTTTTCCAAGGCCATTGTAACTTTGAATCATTATTAAATGGTTGTAAATCAAAGACTACCTGTAATTGAAATGGGAAGAAAATTGATTTCATGTCCAGAAAATTGCATTAAAACAACTATTGTTAAATTGTTTTTAAAGCGTGCCTTTTTTTTTTACCTGACAAGTTTTTAAAGGGAGAGCCATAGTACTCTAGATCAGTGGTCCCCAACCTTTTTATCGCCGCGGCCCGCTGAGCGCGCGCAGGGGTGGGGGCACGGCCCAGGAGCTTTTGCGCACGGCCCAGGAGCCTTTGCGCTGCAGCGTTCATGTCCCCCGGCCGCTGCGTGGCCCGGTGCCAGGTACTCCACGGCCCGGCACCGGTCCGCGGACCGGGGGTTGGGGACCACTGCTCTAGATAGTCTAAACGTTTTACCATCAGGCATATCTGTTAATTTCTCTATGTACGTTGTCAGTAGTCTTACCTTCTCAGCTTGCAGATCTTCCTGTATTACTCTGAGGTTGGTTCTCTACTGATTTTATGTTTTTAAAACCTTCTGATTTTGTACCTCAGAGATCCAAAAATGTACTCTTCACGGAATGGGGTCACAAGACTTATCAGCCAAGATACAGTTTTGTTTTCCTAGAGTTGGTTTCCTAGACTACATAATAGATCCGGGGGCAAAAGAATTATACATCTGGGGCAGAGTGGGTGTTATTTTCCAATTTCTACTATATTCTATTAAGCACCAGATGAGAGCCTTACTTGAAACTCTAAATTTCTGTAAGATTGGAGGTCAGCATTTGGCAGGCTGGCTAAACTTTTTGTGACTACTAAAGAGTGACCTGTAGCCCACTGTTCTATGCTGCTCATGGTACAGTCGGATGTCTGAGAACTGCTACTGCCCTTGTTCAAATATAAAAGACTGGGTTAAGAGTTTTCCATTGGCCATATTTTTGTTCCTCATTGGGATGCAGCCATTCTCCTCAAATGTCAAACTCAAACATCAGCATTTAGCTGCTTATGAAGTAGAGCTTCTAGCTACTCCAAAAGTGACTTTGAAGCAACTTTGAATCCTGTAACTCTGCTTCCTGAGATTAAAGATGAAGGAAGTTAACATGATTGTTTGCAGACCATAATAATATTTATTTATTTATTTATTTGGTATCCGTCTTTATTATTTTACAAATAACTCAAAGCAATTAACATATTCCATATACCATTCCCTTCCTATTATCCCCACAACAACAATACTGTGAGGTGGATTGGGCTGAGAGAGAGTGACTGGTGCTAAGTCACCCAGCTGACTTTCACGTCTAGGACTTGAACTCAGTCTCCTGCATTCTAGCCTGGTGCCTTAACTCAGTAGAGAAAGCTCATTCAGATCTTAGTAATGTGCCCCTACACAATCCTGACTTTTGAACTCTTTTCAGATGGGTCTTTCTTTGTGGTTAACTCTGTTTAAGAGGGACTGTTGTTTTTCATGCTTGTTGTATTACGAAAGTGCTTAATAGAATATAGTAGAACTGGTGCTTAATAGAATATAGTAGAACTTTAATATTTTCATTAACTTGCCTGTAAAATAAAATTGTTAGACTACATAGAGGTAAAGGATATCCTCTTTTTCCTATGCTCTAAGTCAGGGGTATCAAACTCACGGCCCACGGGCCGGATTTGTCATGTGCTGACTATGCCCACCCCCGGTTTAGCAAAGGGGAAAAAAGTCCCGATCCGTCATGTGATGATGATGTGAGGACGTGAGTTTGGCACACTTGCTCTAAATACTGATTGGTTGGTATCACTATTAAGTAAGAACACTCCAATGCCCCAATTATTTTTAGAGGATATTAATTGCTCAAATATGCAAGTGGTGTTTTTGGAATTCTTGCATTAATTTAATTATGAAGCAGTTTGGGATGTTAAAATACAGACCTACGCAGGGCAAATAGCCAAACATAACAGCACTTAAAAGAATGCTGCCAAGGCCTTGACATAACACTTAAGGCACTAGATTATCTCTTGGACTGTGGTGGGCTTGCTGCATTCATGGTTTTAAAACTAATAAAGTCCCGGCAAAGAATTTGTTACAATGGTACTGAAAAAAGTGACATGACCATTTTTCACACTTGCAGCACCCATGGTCACATGATCAGAATTCAGAATTACCAATTCAGATGATTGGTAACTGGGATGTATTTATGACAATGACAGTTGCAGTGTCCCTGGGTCATGTGATGAACTTTTGCAACCTTCTGACAAGCAAAGACAATGGGGAAGCCAGATTCACTTAACAGCTCTGTTATCTATATATATAAAAGTGAAAACCACTCACGCCATAATCACGAAAACTCCAGAACCGTAAAGCCTATAAACTTGAAATTTGCCACATATGTTCTTCTTGGCTTCTAAGCACTCACTAAGAAAGGATTTTTTGAAATGACCATCAGAGCATTAGTATTTCTTATATTATTATTAATATGCTCTGATGCTAAGGAGTTCTACTCCCCCTCCCCACCTGAAAAGAAATCTATTCCAAATGCAAAACACAAGCAGAGGAGAGGAGTTTCACTTTCAGTTTTACTTTCACAGCAGGAAGCAGCTTTAATACAGAAAACTTGAGCTAAGACACGGCCAGGCTCCTTCCTGCCTCATTCTTGCTCACACAGCAAATACTGTTTCACTTTCCAAACAGCCGATCAGCTGGCCAGCGCACATGCTCATGCTGGAAAATGGAAGACCAGCTCTTCTGGTTTCTGGCACTGCTGCACACAGAAAGGACAGCTGATCATTGTGTGCGCATGCACACCAGAAACCCAGAAGAGGAACAGATGATGCTGCACGTGTCACTTTGGGCACACATGCCATAGTTTTGCCATCACAGATATATACTCATTAGTGCATTCAAGGAGGTTGATAATTGCAGGTAACAGAAATAAAGTAGAATAAAATTAGAAATATTTTCATATCCTTCCCTCTCCCAAAGATGTCTATTTACAATTTGTTAGATTTATCATGTAGTATCAGTTTACTGTATACTGCATAGTTTAGAGAGCAATGACTTCTACTGTGTTTCCTCGAAAATAAGATATGTCTGGATAATAAGCCCAATCGGGCTTTTCAGCACATGCAATAATATAAGTCACCCCGCAAAATAAGCCCCCCCACCAACTACTTACATGCACAGATGGTCCGCTATTTCCTCTGGTTGCAACCAAAATGAGTTGAGGCGAGGCCGGAGTGGGGGGAAAGGGGGGGACATACCTTCCCCTCCCTGTTCTTCGTGCCGGCCGAGCTGCCCAACACGTCCCACCCCACCCCAATGGCAACAGCAGCCTGGCTGCTTCCCTTCCCCGCCGTCTCTTTATCGGGGGGGCAGGTGGGGCAGGGGAGAAGCAAGACGCAAACTCGCGATAAGGTTTTCTTTTACAGCATGTTTTCCTGGACACAACAGCAAGAAAAGCGATGGAGCTTGAAAGGTAAGACGCACGTCCTGCTTCTCACCCGCCCTACCTGCCACCCCCAAATTGCATCCCTAAAGGGGGTGGGTGGCTAAGCTAGGGGTAGGAGTCCTGTCATGTTCGGCGAGGGGGAAGAAGAAGAGATGGGAAGGGGAGCAACGTCTTGCTCAATGCATCTCGCTTCTCCCCCGCCCCACCTGCCACCCCTCTCAATAAAGAGGAAAGCAGTTGTTGCCATTGGGGTGGGGTGGGATGTGTTGGGCTGCTTGGACGGCACAAAGGACAGGAAGGGGAGGCAACGGCAGCGACGGGACATCCAGTCCAATGCTTGCCACCTCCTGCACCCCCCAAAATAAGACCCCCCCATAATAAGGCCAAGCCCTTATTTGAGCAGGTCGAAAGAAAATAAGAACCTGTCTTATTTTCAGGGAAACACGGTATATAGCCTTAAAAGGGGCTACTCTTTGGTGATGCTGATAGGGAAGAAAATATTTTCTATGTACTTCCATTGCATCTACTTAATGTCAACTAGCAAAGCTCTGTTGCTGGCTAGGGGCTTACTTTGTAAAGTACTTTACATAATCAGTTATCCCTTGAAGGTTGAAGGACACAAAAGCTTTGGGTGATGATTACAATGATCACAGATGTGTTGCATTGTATTTTACAGATATGCTCCGGTTTTATGCCATAGTTTTGACCAAATCCTAAATGGATTTTGCCATAATGTAGTTTTATACTAACAGTTTGCATACTTTTCAGCTTTTACAGTTACAGAATATTGAAAACTGCTTGAACTAAAATCTACTATATTAGATTTGGATTGGATCCACGCCAGTCCGGCTTCAGGCCTGGGCACAGCACGGAAACTGCATTGGTTGCGTTGGTGGATGATCTCTGGAGGGCTTGGGATAGGGGTTGCTCCTCTATCCTGATCCTATTAGATCTCTCAGCGGCTTTTAATACCATCGACCATGGTATCATGCTGTGCCGGTTGGAGGGGCTGGGAGTGGGGGGCACCGTTTTACGGTGGTTCTCCTCCTATCTCTCCGACCGGACGCAGTCAGTGTTGGCAGGGGGGCAGAGGTCGACCCCGAAGCGCCTTGTGTGTGGGGTGCCGCAGGGATCGGTCCTCTCACCCCTTCTGTTCAACATTTATGTGAAGCCACTGGGTGAGATCATCCGTGG
Source organism: Pantherophis guttatus (assembly GCF_059756535.1). Lineage (NCBI taxonomy): Eukaryota > Metazoa > Chordata > Lepidosauria > Squamata > Colubridae > Pantherophis > Pantherophis guttatus. The sequence goes on from NC_142063.1 coordinate 140,804,131, forward strand.
CTTCGGGGTGGAATTCCATCAGTACGCTGACGACACTCAGCTGTACATCTCCACCCCAGGCCATCCCAGTGATGCCCTTGAAGTGATGTCCCAGTGCTTGGAGGCCGTGCGGATCTGGATGGGGAGTAACAGGCTTCGACTCAACCCCTCCAAGACCGAGTGGCTGTGGCTTCCGGCGTCCCGATATAGCCAGCTGGCGCCATCGCTGGCTATGGGGGCGAGTTATTGGCCCCCACGGAGAGGGCTCACAACTTGGGTGTCCTCCTGGATGCACGGCTGTCTTTAGAAGAGCATATGACGGCCGTGGCCAGGGGGGCTTTTCATCAGGTTCGCCTGATTCGCCAGTTGCGTCCCTTTCTGGATCGGGTACTGGTTACCACCTTTAAAGCGCTCCATGGCATCGAACCTGGGTATTTGTGGGACCGCCTTCTGCCGCCAATAGCCTCCCACCGGCCAGTACGCTCCCACAGAGAGGGACTCCTCAGGGTGCCATCAGCTAGGCAGTGTCGGCTGACGACCCCCAGGGGGAGGGCCTTCTCTGTGGCAGCACCTGCCCTCTGGAACGATTTGCCCCGGAGATACGGAGGATATCAGATCTCCGGGCTTTTTGCCGCGCCCTAAAAACTTTTCTCTTCCATCAAGCAGGGCTGGCGTGAACACCCCCCCCCCCCCGTTTTTGAGATATTAGATTTTTAATTGTTTAATGGGTTTTAGTCGTAAGGTTCTTAATTTTTGGCCAAAGGGTATAATTCTTTTAAATTTTAAAATTTTGTATTGGATGTTTTTTACTTGGCTGTGCACTGCCCTGAGTCCACCAGGAGAAGGGCGGTATACAAATTTAAATAAAATAAATAAAATAAATAAATAGTATGTTAATGTTTCTGAATGGGATTTGTTAATTTCATAAAATAGCAGTTTGCTCAAGGTTGAGGAGATAACAGTTGACAAGGAATGCAAATCCAAACAGTCTCTGAAAAAGACTTTGTCTGAATGATTTTGCTTTTAACAAGAGCACATAAAAGAATAGTTCAAAGCTCCAAAAACCAGTCAGGTTGTCAGCTAGTCAGAGTTTCACAAGCACAAACTGGTCATGTAAGAACTAGGCATCAGATAGTTGCGTTCAACAAAGGAATTATGAACTAGGTCTGCATTTTAAATTAGGCTATCTTTAACCAAGAAATTTACTCTCTTGTTTAGCAAAGAGCCTCATAGAACATATTTGGTCTACTCACCAGATGTGGGGACTTGGAGACCCTACATCATTATCACCTGACCATTCCAGCTATTCTAGTGATGCCTGTGTTTGAACCTCAGGTGATTCTTAGTTTTGTGTCTCCTGAGGCTGACTTTCTGTTGGAGGAATTTTTCAGAGTCAGTATCCTGAACCATGACAACTTGTATTCCTTTTTTTCCCAGGTCTGTTTTAGATCACTTGTCCAGGTAGTTGACAGAAGTCAAGGTTGACTTGAAGTCATTATTATGATCAGTTGCAGAGTCAACCAGATGTTTAGCCTGCTTTTGGCATTTTTATCCAGCTGTTTTGTTAGAATAACAACCTTTAATACAGCTTTGAAATTTCTTTTTAATAAGCTCTCAATTTAATTTTAAAGTGTACTTTAATTTTAAAATAAAACCAATCACCAGGGAGGTAGTAGGCTCCCCATTATTCTAAGTGTTTCAATAGAGACTGTGTTGCTATTTGTCAGGGATCCTTTTTATTTTGGATTTCCTTCAGAGCAAGGAATTACATCTTATGTACTAAATAGTCCATTAGAACTATGATCTGTAAATGCTAGGTTCTTCCTCATGCAATTCTTGGCACAGACTCAAAATTTCCTTTAAGGTTTTTAAGAACTTGCTGGGGCAAAATAATGACACTTGAAGGAATATTGGGGATAGATTGCTCATATTTCATTCTGATAATGGAAAGTTGTAACATTGAGTATTGTCAGTATTCTCTTTTAAATTGCTGAATAGACATTCAGGGAGAAGGAAGATAGATGAGTCTTTAAAGGTCCAAATTAGTGACAGAATATTACTATTATGAATAAGCATCAAATATTTTTTTAAAAACTTTCAGTTTTACATTATTTTGTTGAAGAAAGCAATTGACAAATTTATATATCACAGTAAAAAAAGTATATAATGATACTAAATATTTTCTCTTTTTAAATATTAGAATAGCTCAACAAGCAAATATTTTAGCTTTTATCCAATGTAGCAGGACTTTCTTCTTGTAAATCCCCAACTTTCTTTCTAATGTACTTAAGTTTTATTTAATTTTATATGCTGGTCATGCAATATTTGCATAGTTAGAACTAAGAGACCTAAACAAAATGATTTATGAAAATGATTTAAATTTTCGTTAAGTAGAATTCAGCATGCTATATTATTTTGCCGGCTTATAAAATCCATTTTGTTTCAAATGGACATCAGTTTTAAAAGGTCATGAAACAGATAACCAATATTTGGGGAAATGCATATAAAAAAACTGGTTTTCTGGGAAAAAGAAGCAAACAGAAGAAACAAGAGACTGAGACTTGAAAGTAAAAAACTCGGGCAGAAAATCAATATTTGCATATATAATTTACTTATATGTATAGTTATATATGACCTACAACAATAAAATATAAACATGGAGGAAAACCATAAATAATTAAGGTGCTTAAAAAGCATTTAAAAATAACATTGACAGGTTTTTTGCTAGGGATAAAAGTCGGGGAGGGCATTAGGCTATAACCTGTTAAGAATGTAAAACTACTCATTTGTTATACTAAAAGTAATTTATTTGAAATACATTATGTTGTTCTTCAAGGATCTGGAATAAATATGAACTTTTTTAATTCTATAAACTACGCTTTCAATTTTTAAAATATAATTTAAATGAAGACAAATCCCATGCTTTCTTCATTAATCTATATTTGCATCCTTGGAATGACAAAACAAAGAACAACTACCCCCTTCCTTCTGGATAGTAGGTAAACATGAGTCAAGATTCATGTAGATAATAGTGTTCATCAAATACAAAAGTAAAAAAAGATGGGATTCAGATCCATAGATGCAGAGATTTTTAATAGTCTTGAGTGACACTACAGATACTTCTCAAGTATCTACTATCTCAACTAACAACCATTTGTTCAAAGTTGCCTTGGCACTGAAAAAAGTGATATAGGACCTCAAAGGTCTGGCTGTCCCAGCACACCTGTGGTCACCTGATTATTATTTGGGCACTTAGCAGCAGCTCATATTTAGAACCGCTGCATCCATCTTGCAGTCATGTGATGACAATTTGCAACCTTCCCAGCCAGCTTCCAACAAATAAAGTCAGTAAGTGGAAGCCAGCAGGGAAGGTCATATATTGTGATCACATGATGTCTTGCTTAATGACTATGGTGATTGGTTTAAAGATTGTGGCAGAAAAGGTCATACAATTTGGTGCAGTCATGTGATAGCAATAGCACTTAGACTTATATATCTCTTTATAGTGCTTTACAGTCCTCTCTAAGTGGTTTACAGATTGTAAACCACTTAGAGAGATTGCCCCCATCAATCTGGGTTCTCATTTTACCGACCTCAGAAGGATGGAAGACTGAGTCAACCTTGAGCCTGGTGAGACTTGAAGTGCCAAACTGCAGTCTGCCAGCAGTCAGCAGTCATGCCTCACTGAACACTCACCTCGCTTAACAATGAATTTTCCTGTCCTAATTTTGGTCATAAGTGAAGGGCTACCTTTATCTGCATAATAAGGAATTGAATTTCTAGGTGGTTATTACTAAAGGATAATCTAGCTACAGTAGTTCGTGTTGTAGAAACTTGCTTTATATATTGCTGTAAGATATACTAAATGAAGGTATCCTAAAAGATGACTTGGAAATTGCACCTAAACAGAGTGTGGCAGCTCCTATTAGATACAAAGAATACAGGTAGTCCTCGACTTATGACCACAATTGAGCCCAAAATTTTTATTGTTAAGTGAGACACTTGTTGAGTGAATTTTGTCCTTTTTTATGACCTTTCTTGCCACAGTTGTGAAGTGAGTAACATGGTTGTTAAGTAAATCTGGTTTCCCTATTGATTTTGCTTGTCAGCAGGTCGCAAAAGGTGATCACATGACCCCAGGACACTGCAACTGTCATAAATATGAGTCAGTTGGTAGGCATATGGATTTTGATCACGTGACCATGGGGATGCTGCAGCGGTCATAAATGTGAAAAATGGTCGTGTCACTTTTTTCAGTGCCATTGTAACTTCAAACTTTCACTAAATGAACTGTTGTAAGTCGAAGACTGTCTGTAGAAATAACATAATGTTATGTTAATGTAACATAACAATGTTATGTTATAACATTGGTTTTACATGAACTATGCTAGCTTCCATTATTTCCAGATACACTACAACATAGTTAGTTTACTTTATTGATTAGCCCAGGTGTCGGCAACGTGCAGTTCCCGAACCGCATTCGGCTCTTTCATCCCCCTGCTGTGGCTCCCTGTCAGCTGGCTGGCCCCGTCCCTCGCCCTCCCATCTCAGTCACTCCTTGCGTGGCTTGAGAAGGTAAGGGCAATGGCGGGGATGGAGACTCGCTCCATATTCCAGAGCAGGAGAGAAGTGCCTCTGTACTTGCCTCTCTGGCAGGCCTGAAGATCCAATGAAAAAGATGGAAACCCTGACAGTTTCATCTCACGGGCACTTTTTCCAGCACTTCTTGCTGCTGCACGCACCTTGGTTGCTTGGGGAGACGCACAAATTTCTCTCCGCCCCGAGACACTGGTCTGGCCTGGCTGCGGCCAATGCTCTACGTCATAATGGGCTCCAGGAGGAGGAGGGGATGCTGTATCCCTCATTGTGAAGCGCACTAAATTTAAGTGTGCTGTGCAAGGTGCTGTGAGAGCAGCTAGCAGGCCATGGAGGACCCACCTCCCTGGAGAGGCAAGTACAGGGGTGCTTCCCTCCCGCTCTGGAATATTTATTTATTTTATTTTATTTTATTTTATCATACTTATATGCTGCCCTTCTCCCGAAGGACTCGGGGCGGCTCACAACAATAAAACAACAAGACAGTAAAATGAATACTAAAATAATCCAATTAAAATCCCCCACAGTTAAAACTAAAAACCCCAACAGATCAGGAGATTTGTTGAAAAAGCCACGTCTTCAGGTCACCGCGGAAAGAGCGGAGGTCAGGGGCCATCCGGAGTCCAGTGGGTAACTCGTTCCAGAGGGTCAGTGCAGCCACAGAGAACGCCCTCATCCTGGGTGCCAACAGGCGACATTGTCTGGCCGATGGCACCCGGAGGAGGGCAGTCCTATGAGAGCACACTGGGCGGTGGGAGGCCGGTAGGAGGTGGTCCTGCAAATATGGAGGGAGTCTCCATCCCTGCCGTCTCCCTTACGTTCTCGGGCCACACGAGTAGTGACTGGGAGGGGCGGGAAAGGGGCCGGGCCAGCCAGTGATGGGTTCAGCTGACAGGCAGCCACAGCAGGGGGACGAAAGAGTTTCATTTATCTGGGAACCTGAAATGACTCTTGATTTAAATCTTATGGTAAAAAGCACCCAAAGAAGAAGAAAGAACATCAGCAAAAAAACCAAAACAAAACCCCAACCCTCGCCTGTTTTTGGAAATGGTTCAAGAGGGAACACACACAAACACAAGAGGGGGGGAGGAAGAGAGAGGGAGGGAAAGAGATAGATGAGAGAGAGAAAAGGGAAAAAGAGAAATGAGAAAATGATGGAGGGAGAGAATGAGAAAGAGGAAAAAAAGAAATGAGAGAAGAAGAGAGGGAGAGGGACACAAATGAGAGCTGGAGGGAGAGAATGAGAGGGAAAAGAGGGAAATGAGTGAGGGGAGAGAAAAACGGAGGGAGCGAGAGGGAGAGGAAAAAGAAAAACAAGAGGGCGGGAGAGAGACCCATTGCCACAGAAAACACCCGGAGCCACAAAACCTGGGTGGGCGTGGCTGGCAGGGGGATCACATGACTGGGTGGGAATGATGTTGTGTTGGCCACGCTCACCCAGGTTTTGTGGCTCCCAGTGTTTTCTGTGGGAAATGGGTCCAAATGGCTCTTCGAATTTTAAGGTTGCAGACCCCTGGATTAGCCCTTGGGCCATATCAAAGTTCAGAGTTCCAAACACAAATTATTACTAAAATCTGATAAAAACAATTTACAATGGAATTGGATAAAATACAATTTAAAATAAAATTGGAATAAAGTACAATTTAAAATCATATTGGAATAAAATACAATAATTTAATATATAGATAAATAAAATACGATAAAATTATATTTTGGTATCACCCCTACAATCTATCCCAATTAATCCCACATATGCTGATCACTACAAGATAATGTATGACTGCTACTGTTGAGAAATCTTTTCACTGGCATAAATTTTTATTCCTATTTTAATTGGTAATTGTTGAATTACTACATTTCCATGTTTCATTTGCTCTTCCTGTTAGAAAAAGAGAGAAGGACATGTATATTTTCATGGATTTACATGTGTGTTTACATGTTATACAGTTTTTGGTTTGTTTTATTTTTATGTTTTTGCCTGGGTAATCATTTTCCTTTTAAAAAAAACATATACCGTATTTTTCGGACTATAAGACACACATTTTTGTCTCCCAGAAGGGGGCGAAAATATCTGTGCGTCTTATAGACCAAATATTGCTGAAGCCTCACTCACCCGCCAGCCATTTTTTGGCCTACGCACACTTTTGGGCTTTTTTCAGACCTTTTTTGGGGGCATTTTTGAGGCTTTTTTTGCCCTGCTTTCGAGGCTTTATGGCCTGTTTGGGGGGCTTTTTCGACCCGTCTTCAGGGCTTTTTTCGGCCCATTTTTTAGGCTTTTTTCATCCCGTTTTTTCCACTGAAATCGGTGCAAGTTTTCAGAAATTCAGTTTATAAAGCCTTTTCCTTAATTGCAAAAAAAAATTAAAGTATTTGAGTCTTCAAATATAAGGATTGTAATAATTTTATTAAAAAATACATTTAGGATTTGAAATTAGAACCTTTGCTCTTGTAGTAACTTAAATATAGATTGTATCACTTAATTCGTTTTGCATTATTCCCATTTGCAGCAGATCTACTACTGCATTTTGTGGGTTTTATTAAATAGAAAATAAATCACTTGCGTCTGCTTAATTTGTTTCTTGTTTTTGCTTCTTCCTCTTGTCTAGTCCTTCTCTTCCTTTTTCTAGCAGAATCACAGTATGCCTGCAGTAATTCTATATGAATATGAAATACAGTGTGCTAATGACATTTTATGTTAGAAGTATGAAGTCTGGTCAAATATGTTTAAATGACTTTCAAATGAAAATATGAATTCAGATAACTTGACAGTTTGTATTTATAAGACATTGTCCCTACATATGTAAAGGTTGTAAGAGAGCTTTCCCTTCTGCCTGCCTGAAATGAAAAAAAAATTGATGGCTAGAAACTGAAATGGAGTATCTGAAACATGTTTTGATCCTAACATAGCCATAGGCAAATATGCTTTGATGAAAAATATAAAGACAGATAGAAGACAGAAATATAGAAAATTTTAATATAGATTATTGGATGTAATGTCATAGTTTAGATTCAGTATTAAAGAGCTGCCAACTATTTTAAGCTTATGCCTGCATTTATAGATGTTCATTGATTTTATGCTAGAATTTCAGAGGACAAGAAATATAGTGTGCATTTTGTTTTCTGTTTTACATGGCACGAGGAATTATTAGAATTCCTCAGTATCTTACAGGAAAATAGGAGATGATATTTCTGTATTAGATTATATTCTTCCACCAAAATGAAATAACATCCTTTATAGCAAAGAGATTTCACTAGATTGGCAAGTCATGTAATTTTAGAGATAGAATTGTACTTTACTTGTTTCTTAAGAGAGCAATTATTACAGATACCTTTGCTGTGAATATCAGAAACCAATGAGTTTTGACATACAAAACAATTGCATTACTAAATTAAAAATAGTAAATAAAAGCAACTATTATTCTGCCTTAAGGAAAAAAAAGGAATATATGCCATACTGAGATGCAGACATATTTGTGTAATAAGGATTGCAAGACATTTTAAATACAGTTTTGTTCTTAGTATTTTATTATTTTTCCAAGGTTACCCTGAATTTAATTCTTTAAAACCAATTCCTTGCAGGTGCCATACTAGGCAGATCAGAAACACAGGAATGCATCTTCTACAATGCTAATTGGGAAAATGATAAGACAAATCGTAGTGGCATTGAACTGTGCTATGGTGACAAAGATAAAAGAAGACACTGCTTTGCAACATGGAAGAATATCTCTGGATCTATTGAAATTGTGAAAAAGGGTTGCTGGTTGGATGATATTAATTGTTATGACAGGCAAGCAAACACGACTATTTTCATATATTTTCTGTTTTGTAAAGTTTAATCTGTTTCAAAAGCATAGACATTTGATGATGTGTATAAGCATAGGCTATTACACAAAATTTATACAGAGTAAAATACCAAACAAATTCCTTAAGGTAAGTGATAGAATGATCCTTCATTGTTTGGGGGTATTGCCACATTACTTTTTAGGTATTTCTGTTTTAATTCTTCTGTGTAGAAATGGCTAGTTAGTTTTATGTACATTTTGTGAGGCTTTGTTGATAAATAATAGCCAAAACAACATTGGAGGATTGTTTTTTTCCATAATAAAGATAGGGTAAAGGTCCATTTTTCCATTTGATTGGATAATCAAATTGGAACAGACTAGTGCTGAGCTAATCTAGTGTGGAGAAAACTCTTCAGATCCACAGATCTGACGGGTGAGACAGTCCCTGCATAATTTATCTAATTGCATGAACTGCATTGGTTGCAGCTAATGCAATACAGTATTAAATTTAGGCTGAAATGCTACTGGGAGTCATAACTTTAAATTGGGAGAGAACTGAAGCGCCAGTCATTTCTATATTTTATCTATAAATTTCCTGCAGGCCTTTTCTCAAAGTGAAAAGCAAGAAGCTCAAATGTTAGATGTGTAGAAGACTTGTACTTTATTTTAAGAGATGCTTCAGATTAGCATGATTAGCAACCATTTTATAAGAAGCAATAGGCAGTCTACTGGTATCACTCTTTTGATGAAATGTGTGTGATTTGTGCTGCTTTTTATGTAGTACCTTTTGTATTGTTCCCTTTCGTTATGGAAGCCAAATGAAAGTTTGATATACTTTTGCACAAAATTATAATTACTCAGATATTCAGATGTAGATTCCAGAATGCCAACCTTTTAAATTCTGTATTAATTTACTCAGCAATTTTTGCTGGATTTTTAAAATATAATTGTACCAGTTTAATATTTAACTGATTTTAATCTCTTTCAGAACTGACTGTATAGAAAAGAAAGATAGCCCTGAAGTGTTTTTCTGCTGCTGTGAGGGCAACATGTGCAATGAACATTTTTTCTACTTTCCAGAGATGGAGGTCACACAACGTATGTGATATAACTCTTCTTAAAAAGAATCCTGCAGAGAAATTTGTTTAGAATTTAAAACCTATATTAAATATTGAACATGCTTATAGATAACATGTATTTTTCTATTATTCTCATTGGATGATAATAATTGTAAATGAGAAAACATAGGAAAGGACCTGGAGACAGCAGCCTTGGTTAGATACAATACTAAACAATACAGGTAGTCCTTGACTTACAACCACACTTGGTATCAGAATTTCCATTGAAGGTCGGTCTGATCATAAATCAAGGCACCACATGACTGGACCCAACTTCACAACTATTTTTACCATACTTGTTAAGGGAATCACCACTGTCATTAAACAAATCACATACTTGTTAAGCAAATCACACAGTTAAGTGAATCTGTCTTTCACAGTTGACTTTGCTTGTTGGAAGTCAGAGGTTGTGATCATATGACTGCAAGATGCTGCAACCATAATAAATTTGAGCTGGTTGCCAAGCACCCAAATACGATCATATATACGCTCCCATGTGGCTCCCCTCCTGCGCGAGCTGCACTGGCTCCCTGTGGTCTTCCGGGTGCGCTTCAAGGTCTTAGTTAACACCTTTAGAGCGCTCCATGGCTTAGGACCGGGGTACCTACGAGACCGCCTTCTGCCACCAATAGCCTCTCACCGCCCAGTACGCTCCCATAGAGAGGGGCTTCTCAGGGTGCCGTCAGCCAAACAATGTCGACTGGCAGCCCCCAGGGGGAGAGCCTTTTCTGTGAGGGCACCCACCATCTGGAACGAGCTCCCCCCAGAGATACAGAAGATTCCGGATCTGCGCACTTTCCGCCGTGCCCTCAAAACATTCCTGTTTCAGCAGGCCGGCCTGGCCTAACTTTCCCTTTATATTGCTTTTTGATTTTATTTTAAACTGGGATGTCTTGAATTATCTAGGACCAGAGTGTTTAGTATATTTTAATTGGTTTTTTTTTTATTAACGTTTGTATTACATGTATTTTTATCGTTCGCTGTTCACCGCCCTGAGTCCCTTAGGAATAGGGCGGTATATAAATTTAATAAATAAATAAATAAATAACTGCAGAGCTGGTGTGGTGGTCTTTAAGGATGGGTGATAAGTCATTTTTTTCTGAGCTTATCATAATTTTGAATCTGTCAGGCCCAAGCCCAAAGACTGCACAGTGAAATCCAATCAAGTCCAATCTTTTATTTGCTTACACCTAGTGGACAGAAACTAAAGCTATAACTCACTTCTCTAATAGATATATCCCGAGAGATTCTAAGGTGTTGCTACTCTAAAAGTTATTCTCCCACCCCACCCCATCTAATTTGGGAATTTGCAGTCTCTTAATTTTGGCTTTTCCGGAATGTACTGCTGTGAAACCTCTGGGCTACCAAGATTCTCCTCCGTTGTTTCTCCAGATGCTCATTCCATCACAGAAGTGTCATTAAGTGAATGGTTGTAATACAAGGACCATATGAAATTGGATTAGATTGGAAAAAGCATTGCTGAATTTTGACCTTATATATCCCAACAATAATCTATATCAGCGGTCCCCAACCTTTGTGGCTTGGTGGCCCGGCTGGGAGGGAAGAGGGGAACTGGGCCGCACAAGTGGCATGCCAACACGCCTGGGCACACATGCAGCCTTTGCATGTGTGGCGTGCCATCCCACCACTCAGACAAGTTGAGCTGCCTTCGTGCTCCAGCCAGCCATTTGTGTGGCCCAATTTCGAATAGGCCAAGGCCCAGTAGTGGGCCGCAGCCCGGGGATTGGAAACCCTTGCCTGATGGTTGCATCCAAGAAAGACTATTACTAAATTACAATGACTACAATTGTCAGGTGCAAAGAACTGAAAACATTCACTGAATTCAAAGCACTGATAAGATTATTATTGCTACCTATATACAATAATCTGGTCAACTAATGGTCAAAGCTGGTGCTAGATAAGGATCAATGGAATTCTGCGGAGCAGGATTTGGGTTTCTTGTGGCTGTGCAATGATTCCAAACTGATGATACATTTAAGCCTGCCTTTCAGCTCAGTCTGCTCATCTACAAGAATAGGCAAAATACTATGATCTTAAATGCAAACCTAAAATTTAAACATTTAAGCTTCAGATGTATCATAGATAACTTTAATGTATAGATAGCTTAAATGTCCTCAATTTTTAAGAATTGCTTATATTTTCTGTGTTAATACTGAATTATAAGAAATCTTCTTTCCCCTGCAGCTACTTCCAATCCTGTGACAACTAAACCACCCCTGTTTAGTACATTGCTTTACTCTCTTGGACCTATAATGGGAATAGCAGTGATTGTACTCTTTTCATTCTGGATGTACAGACATCACAAATTAGCATATCCTCCAGTACTTGTACCAACCCAAGTAAGTGCATTATTTTGAATGGAAGTAGATTTGTTTCTTTTCAGATTTATATCCCATCTTTTTGTTAGGTTTCTCAAGTCAATATAGACTTGTTACTTTTGATGGTTGCTATTTGACCTTTTGAAGATTTTTGGAAAACTGTTGGCATATGATCTGAGAGTCTGTAGCTAGGGGAATAAATTAGTTGAAATTGGTTTTGTTTCTCTCTTCCACAATTCATAAAAAGATTGTCAGCATCCTACATCAGACATTTTGCAAAAGGCACAGCTTAAAGTAAATATTTTGAACTTTATGATTTGTACATGATATGTTTTAAAATTACTCATCTATGGTAACAGGATGTAAATTATACACATTAAATTTAGGAAAACTCTTGTTTTTCTCATTATTTGGAAAAATTATTTTGAAATAACAATTTTTGAATATTCAGTTGTATTCTAGTTTTGTTCAGGTATCTAAATAAAGCAATTCAGCCCTATCACCATTCAAATTATGTCAGGAAGAAAAAAGCCTTCATGCCTGTTGCTGCCCATGCATTGGTGTTTATGTAAGTCAGTACCTTGCTATTGGAAGGAACTGTTTTGCATGTAGAGCTGTATGTTTCAAGGCTGTTTTTGGATGGACATTTGCACTATGAATGACTGCAGGAGGTAATTGGCATTTGAATAATATTGCCAGATTCCATTGTAATTTGTTGGCATTCTGCAGTAGATCCTATTGTTTAGAAAATCTAGGAATGACAGTCCTTGTTGAACTTGGCTATATTTCAAAATTATTTTTAAGAAGAATTTTATGAATATCCATAACTTATATAGAAGTGTACATGCACACTTAATAAACATTCTCATATAAAATTTACTTTTTAAAAAATGTAAAGTGAAAGCCTAGAATATCAGTTGAGGAAAAATACTAAATTGTTAAAATATGAACTACTTGTACTGAAGTGAGATCAAAATAAGTTACTTTTATGTGGTGAAAATGTCAATACAATAATTTGAATTTGCACCACTTATTTTGTACTAGATTGGATTTTTAAATAATTATAAGAGAAGTTGTTTTACATTTTATAATTTATTTTAAATGGTCTTATGTACTTCAGTACATGAATAAAAGTTTATAGAGCTAAATAAATTAAATAAAAGATAGACTCATACTGTAGCTATCTTAAATTCTCTTTCTTTCTTTTCCCCCCTTTCTCTGCTTGATCCTTATTTTTTGATAAAGGTATATTTAAAATACAGATAAAGTATCTTTGGAAACCAGAAATGTTTTGCTACATCTTTTAACATAACTAAATTATAAATTACATTTAAAACATTTAAATGTTGCATGCACTTTGAAGTAGTAGTTTATGTTAGATTAATATAACAAGTAATGATAAGCAGAATGTTGGATTCCAAAGTCACAAGAGATGAAGGTCAATAAATATCTGATTTAATCCACTGCAAACCTTCCATGTCATGGTCCACACTACTTAAGGATTCCCTTGACTTTACAGAAAGGTATCTGTGTGCAGCAGCAACTGCAGAGAGGTTTCAATATAATGAAGTGTGAAAAGTGCTGCAACCAGTCATATTATATAATCATTACAAGGAACTGTGTACAACACATGTGATCATTTTATAAATTCTTGTGTGTATATTCCATAATTGTAATTTTAGCATTACCATTTTTATCAATACCATTATACATGAGTGTTTGTTAAAACTCAGTGGATTCAGAGTACAATATAAAAGAGTTTGAGCAGAAAAATCATGATCTGACTAGACATGGAACTTCTAATATAAACCTATGAATGTAGAGTATAAATCAGATTATCAACATATTTGCAGTAGATATAGACAGTGATACATAAATTTGATTACAAGGACATTTCTTCATGCTATAAGCAATCTTTAGCTGAAAAAATTCCCTTGAAAGGCTCACTTTTATGAAGTTGAAAAAACTGATTTATTTAGAATAATCTGAATTATTTGTAAACATAGGTTTGTATAATCTTTAGAAAGAATATCCAAAATAATTTGTAATAAAAGAATAATACAATTTAAAAAAGGAAAAGCAAAGTAAAACTAACATATCAGTAACGAAACCAAGTCTCATGAGTGGAGCTTAATGCCTGTTGACTTCATGGACATACTTACATTATATTCTTGGCCACATTCTAGAAAATGCTTTGCCATTGGCTTATTCTGTTCTCCCCCCCCCCCGCCACACACACACACACACACACACACACTTTCCACTCTTTATGTCAGCCCTTAAATTTCCTTCTGATTTCCCAAGTATTAACCAGGTCTGAACTTCCTGAGTTTTTCAAGATCAACCAAGATCAAACAGATCCTGCCACTGGGAAATCAGTGTATTCAATATTAAAATATTTTGTAAAAATGAAAGGAGATAGGGCAGGCCAACCATTACAGCTTTTTACCAAAATAATCCTATCTATATCCATAATAGTAACATCTACCCTGTTGTGAAACATAATGCAGAATCTTTGAAGTTATCTTTATATCCATGGAAGTAATTAAATAGCTGTCAGTACTAAATGCTGCAAAATGAACTGATTTGAGTCATATAGCGACTACAGTATGACCCATTCAAAAAATAATAGAGAAATTGCTTATATAATTTTCATCCAAATGTTTTAGTGAGCAACTCTAATTTAAATTGGTTCCTTATGCGCACAAAAATTGTAAGAAGGTTTCATCATTTTCCTGGTTCCTTTTTCTTTTATGAAGTAAGTAAAAATTAGCTTATCAGTTACTATTTTTTACTACTTTGAAAATATAATTAAACTAAGCAGAAACATCTCTTTGCTATATTATATGATTATAGATATATACACACATACATACACACCTTATTAAGCTGTTTTTTATGAATCAAATAGTTTCAGAAGATGTAATTTGAAAAATAAAATTTGTCAATTAAAATTAAACTTTTCATTTAAACAACTATAGAACACTAGGCATTTCTTGTACTGACAGAAGAGGAATAATGAGTTCAAGCATAGGAGCCATTGCCCATTTTCTGTCCCATGTATATAAATGCAGTTTTTTGTCTTTGTCAATTACTAGTCAGTGAATAAAAAAGTTAAAAACCCAAATGGACTAGCAACTAGGGTTTATTTCTGAGAGTGATATGCTTAGTGTTCTTTTAAATGTGACTGAGCTTATTTCCTAGTTTGTATTTTTGGAAACAAATTATCGTAAATGGTTCATGGTTATAATTAAAATAGTAATGGTAAAATTAACTTGGTTCATTTAGTGTTAGGCAATAAGTATTTGGCCATCTTCATGTCACAAGATATTTCTTGTTGCAATGATTTGGAAAGGACACCCTTTCTATTATTTCTGTAGCAGAGAAGTTGTGAGTTGCATTGCTTTGATCAAGGAAAGAGAATAATACTGTGTACCAAGCAACTCATTTGCTATATGAAAAAAGAAGGGCACCTTAAACGTGCTCCATATTCTGATCCACCCATAGTTTTATCTACCAAAACGATAAATTTGATTATTTTTTTCTACATGTTCTATTTGCAGTCAGTCCTATCTGAAATTAAGCTGAGGATTAAGATATTTTCAGTTTATTTAAATCTCCTTCTAAAATCCCAATTCCTGCCGAACAATATTTTAAGTTGCCATTTTTGTCTTATTAATTTAAAAACATAATTTCCATTTATTGTTCTTAGTATGTTGCAATATGAATTTATTAGAAATACTATTTCTGTGAAACCTTCTTACAATTTTCTCATATTATGCTGTCAGATATTCCACTTTCTCATTTTTCCAAATTGTGGCATTAACTCTTCTGTCATCATCCTGCTCTCAGGCTTGTTAAATGAATTGCCATTTCTCCTGCAAGCATATCTCTTCCAACAAATACATTATTGCCAGTGCTATGAATTCTTTTATCCAAAGAACTCCCCATAAGAAAGACATTTTCATGGTAGAACTTTTAAGAATTATTTTTATAGTAGATTATATAGTTTTATTACAAATTGATTGTCAACCTTAATTCAGCATACTTATTTGGTTTATTTGACCAAACAATTAGCATAGGTTAATATATTACTAATATTTAGAAAGTATATATAGACTTTAAAACCAGTGGATTGCATAGCAGTATCTGGTTAGCTCCTCAGAAAATGGTACCATCACACTGAAGTTTGCAAGGTATTCATTGAAAAACAGTATCTTCCAATTTAAAAGTCTAATTATTGTAGTGCTTAACAACTTTTTTATTGCCAGATTAGATGAATTCAGTACTTCTTTATCATCCTTTTGTATTTGGAGCAGTTGGCACAGTTACTCAGCTTCTATTTAATTTTACACCTATATTTGGAATGCCATATTTTATTAAGACATATTCACACAAATGCAAATCCTTTACTCCACTGACTTTTTGTTATTTATGTCAGATGTTCCTGACATCAAGAAGTTGATAAGCACTGGAAATAATTTCTTTTCACTTTGAATGAGATCTTGCATGCTGGGCTGCTAAGCACTACCTTATGTTTTACTGTACAATCAGGCTATGAAACTCCTTTGAAAGGGGATCAAAACTCCTCTTCAAATTATCAAAACCAGTGCATTAGAAACTGCCCCTGCCCAATATGGCCTGGTTTTACTATTTCACTTTGCAAACCGGCAGGCATATGTGAATAAAGCTTGGTGGGAGTAGCTTTCAAAGCAGCCATGCAAACCCGACAAAAGTTGTGGTCACATATTCAAAGTCCTTTGAATGCAGTGCAGTGCGTTGCCAACTTCTGTTTCTGAAGAATTTGCACAGACTTTGCTGTCAGGACAGTTTATTATATGGTTATCATTGTTTCGGTTATTTATGTGATCCCATTACCAATATGAATCATTAGGGGAAAAAATGACTTATTTTAATCCAGATGTTTGCACATGTGAAGTAAAGGAGGATTTCTTTCTCTCATTTTGTATATTTTTCCTCATCAGAGAGACTGCCTTTATAAAGCTGAAGATTTCTGATTTTGCACAGTTAGTGTTAATATAATGGATTAAGGAAACTCCTCATTCTGAGTGACCTGCTGGCTATCTGGTTGGACCTTTAAATATTTTTTTATTTAGGAGGAGGAGATTCAAGAGAAGAGAATATCAAGAGTTGTTTATTAGCGTCTTGGAAGAATAGAAACTACAGTAATAAGGTTGACAGGGAATGTTTATCATATGAGTGATGATTTTCCCACCCCATCCCCTTATCTTAATTTCTGCTCAGTGAGGCACACATGATTGGGAAGTAATTTTGCATCTGTTCCCGTTATCTATACTTTTGTTTGCTTTGAGTGTTTGCGGATCAGCAAACACTGGATTTTAAACACAGATCTCTGCCTTATGCAACTTGCTGTATCTAAACTGTTCTTTCAAATACTTACTGCTTTTATTAAAATAAAAATCCTTCTTTCTTGTTGACTACTTTGTTGATTTAAAAGGAAAATCTGGAGGCATTTTTAAGAGGAAGGGAAGGGAGATTTTCTGTTTAGCCCATCCCAATTCCTGGTAAATGGGACAGGTCTCTATTCTAGAAAAGGTGGTGACCGCAGCATTACCTGAGTACTTTTCATCTGGGAAAGAATTCAGGTAGAGGGGTTGTGAGGGTAGAATCACGGGCTGGTATGAATGTTGATGAAAGAAATCTCTCCTCCCAATCCTGTCTCCTTGTGTTTTCGTTTTGCTATTGGTTTTTAGTGAATTTTATATTTTATAAAGCATTTTCCTCAATATATCAGTAAATAATTTTGCATATTCTAATAAGGTTTGCCTCCACTTTTAAAAAATAAAAAAATTGAGGTCTTTCATCAGTGTTAAAATAAAAGTTAATTAAATGTTAATTTATATACTGATATTTCCAAATGAAAGCAGCTGATTAAAAGGAAGGAAGGGTGATATTTCTAGAATTAATTAGCTACCAAAAATATTATTGAAAAATGAACTATGTTTAGCAAGTTTAATGGTTAAATGAAGTAAGATTAGGATGAGGGTAATGTGTTTTGTTTCACTGTTATGCTTTGTAGTTCGTAGATTAGATGATGCAACACTGCCCTCTTGTGTAATATACCAACTTATATTTTATGCACAGTTACTTTGTTTAAAACATAACCAATATCTTAATAACTACATTTAATACTACATTTACATAATACATAATACTACATTTCTCTGTGCCTTCTAACTACTTATATTATACTTATGGAAATCAGTTTTTGTACTATTTTGAGCATTTGGTTACAAAACTTTTAATGTTCAAATAAGACAGTTATAGATATAATAAACACTATCGCTATCTTTTATTGTCAAAAAAGAAGGTCAAGGAAGTACACATTTGAGAATCTAATGCATGCTGAATTTTATAACTTAGTTACTGATGACACTCACTTTTCCTAAGATGCACTTGTATCTCCTTTGTATTATATGAAATAATTCCCTTTTGCCTGTGTGTATGTGTTTTTTTACAAGCATGCCTTTCATATAATGATAGAGGTAAGATGCACCGTTTTATTTATAGTCATACATTTGTGAAGTTACAAACTGCCTATAAGAGTAACATTTGGAAAAGATGTTTATTTGTATCCAAAAGTATTGGATTCTTTATTTATTGGATTTTCTACAGTATAACATGTCAGCATCAAAAACAATTTGATAGCCTATTATAGCAAACATTGTGATATTCCATTAGCTTGAGTGGAAAAATCTAATACAGTGCCTAGTATATTCATGTGATACTGGACTTCATATAAACAAATTGACATAAAAACCTCTTCATAACAATCATTGGGATGTCTGTTAAGATGAAGAATCTGCATATGCAAGAGAAAAATGTTTTGCATTTTGTTTTGGAAATTTGAATGATAAAGGTTTTTACATCCATTTATTTTTTGTTGTTTCAAAATCAGTTCTCTGTCTCAAAATATAATGTATTTGTAAGGTTCAGAGAGTTACATCATGCACAATTAAGGACTGAAAATATCCTGGGATATTAAATAGTAAACCTGCATGCTGTATCAGTCTATTTTTGAGTTTCTTTAAAATCAGAAGTAATAGACATGGTAGATTTCCTTTTAGGAACCAGATCTTGAAGACCCATTAATATGTGGAGTTCATCAGGCAGCCTGTTGAATTGGAGCAGTATTCATTTAATACTTTCTCTGTTGCTTTGTTAAATACATTTTTTCTACTATTATTTCATATTACTATTTGGAATGGTGGGACTAAATTGGCATAGGCAGGATTATAGTTAGTCCTTGTTTAGCTACTGCCTCATTTAATGACTGTTCTCAGTTACAACTGTCATGAAAAAGTACCTTTGCAGCCAATCCTCACATTTATAACCATTGTAAATACGTAAAGCAAAGGAAAATTGAAGTTAAAATTTGATGTTTCACATAGTGACCACATCATTTAATGACTGAGACACCAGGAAAACTGATACAGAAGGCCGTAAGTTGCTCCAGAAAGTTGCCTGGCAGTAGCCACTGTTTGCCACACAAGCCACCCATGAACCTTGTAGGAGCCAGCCCTGCTCTGCCATTCCTGGCAGCCTGCTTGCTAGCTAGCTGCCTGAGACTTTCTAAACAACCCAGGATCCTCACTTAACAATGGAAATTCAAGCTCCATTTATCATTGTTAATCAAGGGCTACTTGTATAAGCAATATAGTAGTATGCTTAGGAAAAAAAGACAAAAGGCAAAGTTTCAGCCTAATTAGATAGCTTATATAAAAGCGGGGGGGGGGGGAAGTGGCACTCTTCAGTGAGTGTGAGAAGAAAAATGTAATTTTCCTGATAGGGGACTGAAGACTCCAGGCATGGGATTCACTCTGTCTTCTAGCTCTATAGACTGGGTTGTAATTTGAAGAGACGCCCCTCTGGTGCCCCTCCCAGTTTCAACTCAGTCTTGAGCAGTTGAGACAAGGTTTGAATGATCTCCATGATAAATAGGAGTTGGTAACAGATTAGAGGATTGTTGGAAGAATTTGAAAAAGAAGAGTTTTAGGCTTCAGAAGGCTGTGGCGTTCTTTCACACTGGGGATCGGCGCAAAGCAGCTGGCAGGCCAGGCAGGCCCATTGGTTGCTGCCGACGGGAACCACCATTTTTGAGCCTCTGGGACAAGGAACAACTGCAGCTGGACAGCGGATCCAGCCAGAACCCCGGGAAAGGGGCGGATTGTTCCAGCACACCCCCGACGACTACAAAGAAGCTAAGTAGCGGTGCGGGGGGGGTGGCAAGCGGCTGCAGCGTTTGGAAGCTGCGACAGGCACCAGGGCACGCAGGTAGGCCTAGATTCACTGTGGCTTTGGCGCGGTGCGCATTTAGGCGCGAAACAGCTGCCAGAGCCGTTGGGAGCAGTGATCATGGCCATTTTGTCCCAGATTGACAATATTTGCAGTTCTTATTATTTTTGAATCTGAGGAATGGCTGGCAGAAGGGCCTGGTTTCCAGCCCTTGGGCACGGCTCAGACTTAGGGAGACAGCAGTCTCCAATTGACTTCCAGCAGGACCAAGTTCAAATTTAGGAGCGTGAAGGGCACTGGCCCGAGCCCGCTTAGGAGCCTTGAAGGCTCAGCCTCGATACTTAATCAGACAGGAGAAAGCAATTGTCTCTTTCGCCCACTGAAGGCCGCTTTGCTGCAGCAGCAGCCAGCGGAGTACGGCTCGTTGACATCAGTCAAGGATTTGTAAGTGCCACAGACTAGAGAGCCTTTGTGGCTTTCCCCATTGCACCCTGCTTGAAAAGGCTACTGAGATAAGCAGTTTTCAGCATTTTTGCTAGACAGACCCTACCTTGGACTGAGGCTTCAGTTCAATGACACTACTAGCATTTGCTCTCAAAGGGGGCAGACTCACATTAAGACGACATCTGAAGAGTCATTTAACGACCTGATGGAGTTGGGTGAGGGATCTCATCCCCACAGCACTAATGGGCGAGGCTCCAAATGCAGCCATCATAAAGCGAAGAGGGGGAGCAAGGAGACAGCAGCCAAAATAAAGGCCAAGGCCATATCTCTTAGGAGACCATCTAAGGCTCAGGAGAAGGCTGAAAAGCGGCTGCAAAAAGCTTTAGAGAAACAGATAGAGAAGGGAGCAAAGGTGATCGAGAAGCGCAAACACCTCTGCCCCCAAGGGGAGGTGGAGACCAGAACAGGCCTTGCGCAGCAGGTGGCAAAACCGGCCTTGGATCGGGATTTGTTGGTGGAGCCAGGTCCTTCCACTAGTATTAGAGCCTCACTTTCGTTATCCCCACTGCCGTCAGGTGCCGAGGTATACAGGGGAACTACAGTTTCCCCTGCAGTCTCTATTACTCCAGTGGAGGCGGTGGAACACCAATCCAGGGGCGGAGCCACATATATGCCAGATATGGTACAGAAATGGATCTTAGAGGCAGTACTGCGCGGCTTTGAAGCCGGCAGACAACAGCATAGACGGTCAGCATTACAGGCAGAGGCACCAACTCTGGGTACCCACCAGGCCCTTTCAGCGCAGAGGGAGATGCTGTCTCAGCAGAGCACTGCTTTTTCTTCCTCTTCAGCCTCACTGTCTGGGACCGACGACTCTCTATCCTTTGATGAAGGGCAATTAGATCAGGAGCTGTCGGATGAGGAGGGCCTATTACTGGACCAATCTGTTTTCAAGGGGTTGTTCCACCTCCACTTGTTCAAGGCCTTATTATTCAAAGCGAAGGCCTCAACTAAGTTGGACACAGCAGACACGAGGCCAGTGGGGACTATGACAGAACAGGATCGGGCTGAGCTGCTCTTTTCAGAGACTGCCACAGAGACGGACGCAATTCCAGTGCCTCCGTTATTTTTGGACCTTATCCAGAGGCAGTGGGCTTCCCTGGGGGCGCATCCAAACACGACTTCATATGAACTAAAGTAACTTGTAACTTGTACACTTACAACTTATAACTGAGGCCAGTTCATCATAGTTCACTTCACTCTGTTTACATCCTATAGATGCTTTAGTATTCATCAAAGTAGATGAAGTAGTGAGGACCAGGAAATATAATCACACATAAGTACCTTTAAGGTACCAATCAGCATTGTCATAATAGATGACTTTAAATCTTTCTTGTAATGCTTATAATAAATAAATGCTAATAAAGTTAAGTAGTTCTTAAATAGAAAAAATAAGGGATGCGGTGGCTCAGTGGCTAAGACGCTGAGTTTGTTAATCGAAAGGTCAGCAGTTCAGTGGTTCAAATCCCTAGTGCTGGGTAATGGGATGAGCTCCCGTTACTTGTCCCAGCTTCTGCCATCTAGCAGTTTGAAAGCACGTAAAAATGCAAGTAGAAAAATAGGGACCACCTTTGGTGGGAAGGTTGGCTTTGAAATGGAGATGAGCACCACCCCCTAGAGTTGGGAACGACTAGCACATACGTGCCAGGGGAACCTTTACCTTTACCTTTTTAACTACAAAAACTGATTTCCCCATCTTTCAAATGATATTGGGTCAATAGCTGGGTTGGTAAAGTAGGAATGGATCCTCAGGAATTCTGTATGTGCGCAAGCAATAACCACAGGTTGCATGAAGCATATAGATATCCTATATAAGAATAATTGCATTAAAAATAGAGTATTTAATAACATTTGTTTACAGTTTCTTCATTTAGATAAAGTATTTTTCATAAAAATTTTAGTAGATACATGTTGCAAAACACTTCTATTTACCATATGTAGAGATTAAAAATACTGGATTAGTTTCAAGAAATTTAATTCCTTCCATATTTTGTATGCATGTCTTTATGTGGAACCATACAATTTAAGTGTTAGTTTTATTCGCTTTATTTTTGCTGAGAAAGAATTGAAAATTAATTTAAAAATTGTGAGACATTAACATTTTTGTTTGCATTCTGTTTTGTTGATATAATTCGCTTTCTAAATTGTTGTTTTTGAATTGGTGAATGAGATTATACTAAAATAAATAACTTTTGTTGACTGTGATTATTTTTAGGATCCTGGACCACCACCTCCATCACCATTGATGGGCCTAAAGCCATTGCAGTTACTAGAGATCAGAGCTAGAGGAAGATTTGGCTGTGTCTGGAAAGCTCAGTTGTTAAATGAATACGTTGCTGTGAAAATATTCCCAGTGCAGGTATATGAACAACCAAATATTGTACTATGAAATGTTACAATGTTCTTAAAAATACTGTTATAACAAGGAAATCAGGTGATATCTCAAAATATGTCTAAATGTCATATGATTCTTAATAAAACATTCCAGTGGTTTTGAGAGTAAGTAAAATGTGAAAGGAAATAAAGGATATCGTTAATGATCCAGTGAGACATCCATCCTGATGGGTGAAGAAATAATTCCATTTGTAATAACAGGCTTGGGATTTAAATACTAATAAAAACCAGGGGGAATCATCTTATCAAAATACGTTCAAATCAGATAATTTATGTACAATCTCAGACCAATAAAGATAGTCCTCACTTACCAACTATTCTATTTAGCGATTGTTTGAAGTTATGATGGTGCTGAAAAAATAACTTTATGGCCCATTTACAACTTTTGCAACATCCCCAAGTCTCATGATTGCCATTACAGCCATTACATTGTCCTGTGCCTGACCTATGATTGGTTTTTCCCCCTATGGAGCAGAGAGGTCCATAATTAAAAACTATAATAAGAAATAATTATAATATTTATTTAAACACATTGCTATTTCTATTTATGAATTATGTGCCAGCTATTTACCAGCAGCATGAAAAACATTATAGAATCTGGGGGAAAATAACCAGATAAAGAAAAAGAAAATTGCTGATTTAATTCTGTCTTACTGTCAGATGAACCTAATTGAATTATTAACCTCACTTCATTGTCTATATTTATTTGATGAAGTAAATCAGGAAAAATCCTTACCATTATTCCAGAGAACTTGCTTGCCAAATATTATTAGTTGTTGATCTAAGAGAATTATCTAAACTTGTCTGGCCTCAATTTAATAATCTTTTTGACAGAATTTCTGAAGATTTGTGCACAGTTCAGAAATTGCTAGAAGCAAGAGTCCTCTGTTAATGTGAATTTGCCAGTCAAACCAAGACATGTGTATTCTCCATCTTTTTTTTTTTTTGGCCATCACCCCATGCATTTGGGCAAATTTCATAGCATATCAGATATGATTTTGATTATTTGAAATAATTTTGAATATGTAGACTAATAATTTAATATTTTTTAAAAAATATATTAATATGATTCTTTTTGTTCCAGGATAAAGAATCATGGCAAAATGAATATGAAATATACAGCTTACCAGGAATGAAGCATGAAAATATACTACAGTTCATTGGTGCTGAGAAACGAGGCACTAGTATTGATGTTGACTTGTGGCTAATAACAGCGTTTCATGAAAAGGTGACGACTTAATTGTGATAGTTCATGTGATAACTGTTAGAACTTTTCATTGTGTACAAATAGAATATTTTCCAAAGGAAGCAGATTTTGAGGCAAATTTTTAAGTTTGTGAAACGTTACTAGATTTATTTTTAAGATCAATATTAAATTTTAAAGGGAAAGAATTCAACACAAGGCAGTGATTTCAGACCATTTTTCAAAGTATGGATGGGAGTAATTTGCCTTCCAGAGGTCGTCTTCTTCCATGTCCTCCTGTAAAACATTTTTGGGTAGGGAGGGAGAAAAATCAAGACCGAGAAAAAAATGCCATTGTATGTTATGATGACACAGGTAACCTCCTGTAGTCCCAACTCCTCAAACATTGTCCTCCCATATGTTTAAAAGAATGCCCACTGAATTATTTCTATCATGGTAATGAAATATTACTTTGAATTCTTTTTTTAATTAATATTGATGTTGTGTGAAACCTATCCTGTATTTTCATTCTTCCCCTCCAAGCTCAAATCACAGAAACATTTCAATAAAATTTGGATATCCCAGGTTCTAGAATAGCAAATGGGATATTCTCTCCATAGCATGTGTTTTCTCTATTTTGGCTGTGTAACAAAAGTATATTCCTAGTTCTAAAATTATAGTTAAATATGACATGTAACTTTACTGATATGATGTAAAGTGAAAAATATTATTTATAAATAAAAAATACTATTTATTGTTTAGGGTTCACTTACTGACTTCCTGAAGGCTAATGTAGTTTCATGGAATGAACTCTGTCATATAGCTGAAACTATGGCAAAAGGTTTGGCCTATCTCCATGAAGACATTCCTGGTTTAAAAGAAGGGCATAAACCAGCTATATCCCACAGGTACCCCCCATCACCCTCATCCCCTGTCGCCTGTGTGTGTGTGTGTGTGTGTCTGTCTGTCTGTCTGTCTATCTGTCTATCAATCATCTGATCTTTACAATAGTATACAATAGTAGCTCTGGTTTTAATTGCCTTCCCAAGTACAGTAGTCATCCCATGCTCTTTTGGACTCTTTTCCAGTCCTCCAGGGCAGCCTTTTAGGTACTTGCAAGGTAGAAGAGTTGGGAGCAGTTTTGTCAAAACCAGAGCTCTCCTATATTGCAACCCAGTGTGGATGCAACCCAGTTTGTAGAAGGAAGAACAAGTAATCAGTGATCAGAATGCAAATAAAATTTTCTACTCCCGTTTCCTTCTCCACAGAGCATTTTGGAGAAGGGTATTTTGCATCCTATTGTTATTTTATAAGAGGCAGCATTAGAGGTTCAAATTACATGTCTAATTAGGCAAGTCTTTTTAGTTAGTCTTTTGCATCTTTTCCTCCATTTCCTAAGCTAAGCGCTCTGATTGTGTTGTATATCTGTGTGAATGGTACTGGTCATTGGTTTAATTGTAAACAGTAGCTATTGTATGTCCAGTTACCAAACCAAAATTTCTTCATCTCTGCAGCTATAATCAAATAATAAATTATATTATAGTTAAACATAATCAAATGTTATTCTGATCCCTTTTAAATATGGTAGTTTTCAATTTTGTACTTCATTTTTTTCAAGGGACATCAAGAGCAAAAATGTGTTATTGAAAAATAATCTTACGGCATGTATCGCTGATTTTGGACTTGCTTTAAAATTTGAGGCTGGGAAGTCAGCTGGCGATACCCATGGTCAGGTAAGTTTAAACGAAAATAAAAATTAAGATACTTTATTTTATTATATACTTTGCAATATTTTTCCTTGCCATTACAATACTGAAAGCACTTTTGTAAATAGCTAGTAGCAGATCATAGTCTCATAGTCTCATGAGACGTTGCTAATAATTTGCACTCTTTTTAGTTCCTTGGCCATTTCAAAATAATGAAAGCTATTGAAACTATTTGTATCAAGAGATTTTTAATGCTTTTTTAATAGGTAATGTTCTAAGGCTACCTACTTCTTTAAGAAATATTGTTCAGCGTATTTTTGGTTTTGATAGCAAGCTGTTCCAAAATAAATTATAGGACTCCAAATTCTAAGTACCGAGTGATTTTAATGTCGGTACTCATTATTTCTCTAGAATGTATAGTGAGATCTAATTAGTTTGAATTTGCATGTTTGTAAGCCTAATGATTATTCTTATTTTCAAGGTTGGTACCCGAAGATACATGGCTCCTGAAGTATTAGAAGGTGCTATAAACTTCCAGCGAGATGCATTTTTGAGAATAGACATGTATGCGATGGGATTAGTTCTATGGGAATTGGCATCACGATGTACAGCATCAGATGGTAAGCAGTTGATACTGACAGTGTAAGGCCTGTAACGGCCATTATGTAGGACATATAGGCAGAAGACTAGTGGAGCACATCCAAGAACACCAACTAGCAGTCAATGAAATGTCTTTAATTTCACAACACAGAGACATACTCAATCACGGTTTCAACTGGGAAACTGTTAGCATCTTAGACCAAGCCAAATCCAGAAACATTGGGAATTTCTAGAAGCTTGGCATTCAGATAGCTCAGCCACACCAATAGACACATAAAAAAAAAACATATTTACGCACCAAAAGAGACAATAAAAAACCTAAGAAAGAAATTAGTTCCCTGCATACCGCTTTGCTAGCTCTCCATACCGTGTGTCCTTCACTGCAGACTTCCTCCAGAATATCCCTTACCAGAACTATGCTGGGTAATTATATATGCACAGCCTTCCATGTTCATTCAACTTTATAGATGGCATTTTATACCCAGACAAATGCAACTTTTGGAAGATGAGTTGTCTCTGATTATTTGCAATGATCACAACATCCGTTTAAGTAAAAAGCTTCCTGGTCATCTATGTGTGAATCACAGAAAACATGATTCCTTATTTTACCTGTAATTGCAGCTATTCAAGTAATCTGTTAATTCATCCAACCAGTCTCATGGTGCTTACTCTTGGATGGCTTTATCAATCCCTTTAGATCTCATGTAGTAGTCTTAGGAACTACAACGGTTCAGGAGCCAGACCTGATAGCCAGATGATATGTATGGGGCAAGTGTCTGAGCAAATATTTAGTTTTGATTTTTTTGAAAAATTCACAGATGTGAAAAATGAATTCACAGATGGCTATTTCAAGAATTGTAATTACAATTAAGTTCATTCTTCTAATACTTTGAATAACTTACTGTGCTGAATATTTATGCTAGTTTTGTCAGACTTCATCATACTTTTAAAAAGGAATAGCTGTATACAGATCTGTTATTGTACAACCATTGAAGGTTGCATTGGGCCTTGGAAACGATGCTTTAGAAGCCTAGATCTGACTTACAGGAAAAAAATTAAAATATGCTAGATGTGTCCCATTATCTGACCCTTGATCAATATAATCAATTTGGACAGTCATAAACCAGCTACCAGATTTCATTCTAGTCTCTTAACCTGATCAGCATGAAACTAGAAGTTAACAGAATTTATGTAATGTATTATTATTATTTCCTACAATGCAGGACCCGTGGATGAGTATATGTTGCCTTTTGAGGAAGAAGTGGGTCAGCATCCTTCTCTGGAAGATATGCAGGAGGTTGTGGTACATAAAAAGAAGAGGCCTGTTCTGAGAGAGTGTTGGCAGAAACATGCTGTAAGTAATAAATAATGTTGCCAGTTCAGGTAGTCCTCAACTTAAAACAGTTCATTTAGTGACCATTCAAAGTTACAACGGCGTTGAAAGAAGTGACTTATGACTGCTGTTCACACTTATAATCGCTGCAGTATCCTCATAGTCACTCATAGCTTGGCAACTGACTCATATTTATGACGGTTGCAATGTCCCGGGATCACCTTTTGTGGCCTTCTTATAAGCAAAGTCAATGGGGAAGCCAGATTCACTTAACAACCATTAACTTAACAACTGCGGTGATTAATTTAACAACTATTGCACAAAAGGTCGTAAAATGAGGCAAAATTCACAAATATTTCACTTGGAAACAAAAAATTTGGGCTGAATTTTGGTTGTAAATCTAGAACTACCTGTACTGAAACTTTTCTTCAGAAGATAAAACTTTTTTAACCTATAAAAATACATTAAAATCAAATGGAGAAATTGAACTTCAGTATCATGCTGTTTAAAAATATTATGTTTTAAAAATATTTATAAAATCCAGCAAGCCTATCTGCGCTTCAGTTTTACATGGGTAGGAAGAATTGGAATTGGGGAAAGCTGCTTCCTTCTATGATATGGCAAACTCTACAAAAAGTGTGAAGAGGGGCCTTTTATGTATACCCCTCCCCTATTTCTCCCAGTGGTTTGTGTTACCTCTCCCCATTAATTCCTGTAGCTTTGCTACCAGTGAGAGGTACTTTGGCAGAATGGAAGGGGATTCAGTCTTGTGGGTCCAAGAATACTTCCATTCTGATCCCAAAAGATACTCCTTTTGCATTCTTTGGAACAAGACCTCGAAGAAGCAAAGCTATGGAATTTTCTAGAATGGCGATTCTGTTACCTTAAGGCAGGGGTGTCAAACTGGTGGCCGTGGGCCAGATGCGTCACATGCAGGCCACGTCCACCCCAGCTCCACAAAGGGAAAAAATGTTGCAATATGGCAACATGGCACCACGAGTTTGACACCCATGCCTTAAGGTAACCTTTTGAATTATGGGAAGATCCGCCTTTCAGTGCATCTTCATTAAAATAATGAATAGAATATTGCCATAGGTAACTTAAAATTCTTTTTTTACTTCAATATAATTGCTTTTTCTCAGATGCTGTTCTATAAAAGAGGAAAACTCAACAGCTGAATTCTCTTAAGAGCAGTTGGAATTGCAGAGATCAAAGTACAAAAAAGGTCTAAACGAAGTTCCAAATATTGGAAATAATATTCTTATTTAAAATTTTATTTTACTATTTAGCAAAAAGTTATATATTTGCAGTCACTAAATATAAGAGGGGCTGTTTAATATTAATATTAATCCAGTTTAATAAACTGTATAAAAATATAAGTTAATATGTTATAGTGTGACACATTTCTATGTACTTCAGTGTTAAGTTTGAACATAGATTCTATTAATAGAAATTAAAATTGTTCTGAAGAGAATTTTGATTCATATTATTCTCTAGTCTACACCTAGGAAAGATATCCTAATTTAACTTTCATTCTTCCAGTTTCACTTCAGATATCTGCATAACATAATAGAATTGATATGCCCTAATTATCACAAGACTGTTGAAAACAGAATTTTTTCATATGTAGTGAACTCTGGTTCCAAAATTAGGATATTTTTTGCAACCAAATCATTTTTCTAGTCTTTTTACTTTGGGTGGAAATCCAATCATTCAGGATAGACTCCTATAAGATCCTTGAGGTGATCTGTTACTGTTTCATCTTAGTTTTGCACTGCTTCTGTTTGAGGTAGTAAACATTGGATTGTCCAAAATAAATAAATAAATAAAATAAAGGTAAGAAAGCATTTAATGCAGATGGAGTTAGCTGCTTTTTCCACCCTTTCTGAGATTTAACAGGACTCAATACTTATACGTATTTTTTATTTGTCTTTCACCTATAAAAACAGGATAACAGATATATTTGTCATGGTTATAGGCTATTATTTGAAGGGCATGGTAATTGTCTGCAAAAGTGTTTTTTCCTCGTGTATTCAAAACAAGGAGAAGTTAATATCAGAGCATTTCAGCCTCCCAGGACATCCCATGGCAGGCATGACCTTTTTAGGAAAAGTCTATGAACACAATTGAGAGAGATTGCTAAAATTGCATACATCAAAAGGTTTCAGGCAATCTCAGAGGCTCTCAACAACACAATGGCTTTCTAACACGTCACAATTGCTAGCTGATAAAGTTCTTTTAATCTGTCTCATTTTTAACCTGTATTTGCCCCAATCTGACCCCATTTAAATCCTACACCAGTCTAGCCAGTCTGTAAAACTGGAAGGAATTTTTTAAAAAGTAGCTAGATTAAAAAAAATCTCTTGGCAGAAGGAAGAGGAGAGTCAACCCTTGTTACAAAATCCTAATTTGAAATGGCATCAATTCAACTTTTGAAAAGGAGGAGAAACTAAAACGATATCGTAGTAGCTTTTCAGATATACAGGAACCGGTATTAGAAAGGTAACAGTCATGAACCCAAGTTATATATTTGGGCTGATAGCTAAGGAAGATAAACAGTAAGTATTTATATGATCTTGAAACTTTTCTCATTCCAAATTGATTCTGGATTTCAGAATTAGGCACTTGCTGCCGCTCCTCAATGTCAAGGTTGCATAGAAGGTGTTAATATCACCAGATGTTTTCTTCCTTTTGTTTTAATTTGGAAAAAACTTAGATGCTGTTTATGTATTTCAGGACAGTGTTTTTATATTCTGTCCTATTGTATAAGACTTCCAAAACCGTATCCTTTCTTGTTGTTATTTTTAGGGAATGGCAATGCTCTGTGAAACAATAGAAGAGTGTTGGGATCATGATGCAGAAGCTCGATTATCAGCAGGCTGCGTAGAGGAAAGGATTATCCAAATGCAAAGACTAACAAACATTATAACAACAGAAGACATTGTGACTGTGGTCACCATGGTGACAAATGTGGATTTTCCTCCCAAAGAATCCAGTCTATGATAGTAGCAGCGGTCACTCTTCTTGACCAATAAGACTCAGCACTGGAACTGCCAAGTCAACTGGCCTATTTCTGGTCAGTAATTTTCAGCATGAAATGGTAAGTCCGTCTCTGAAGTGTCAGAAGGAAGATTCCTCTTTGTTCTTCTCCAGACTTGGATCCAGAAGACTTACTGCATATGCCGGAGAAAATGGCAAGATGATGTTAAACGTACCTGAAGAACATGGACCTATCTCGGCTTGTCAAGACATTTTAAAAACTGACAATGTATTTCTTAACATGTCAGACTAATTCCTTAAAATGAACTACTGCTATTTTTTTTAAATCAGACATTTCATTTCAGATTTAAGAAAAAGGGTAACTTGTTTTTATTGCATTTGCTGTTGTGTTTATATAAATGACTATTGTAATGCCAATATGACACAGCTTGTGAATGTTTAGTGTGCTGCTGTTCTATGTAATCAAAGTGGGATCTAGCAAAAAGGCTTCCAAGCATTACTTAACCTCCCTCAACAAGGTATACCTCAGTTCCACCTATGCTAAATTGAATTGACAACACTAATAAAACTGAAATAATAAATTGATCCAGATTTTGTAAATGATGCGTTTAAAAAAATCCATGGTGTATTTTTTAAAGGTTATAAGCTGTGCTTCATGCCAACAGTCCATGGCCATTCCTAAAATGGTGTGTTAGTCTTTCCTTGTTCTAGCTTATGTGTAAAAAATGTATTGCCTTTTCAATGACGACTTTCCCAATTAGTTAAAAGCTTTATCTCCAGTTCCCGAAATAGTGTATACATTTATTTTACTAAATATTTAGGTTTGCTGTGTCTGATGGGAATTTGAAAATTTAAGCATGATTTTTTTATTATTATTATTATTTTATTGAGCTCTGGCACTGGAAAGCTCTTAACATTAATTCTTTCAAAGAAACTGTTTGCTGTTTCATGTATATTTTGTCTAGTGTTATTTTCTATTTCACTAAACAGGACACAGTGGGTTGATCCAAACAGAGACATATGTAACAAGATGGTGAAAGCTACCCTTCCTTCCATTCCCCTCCCCAGCAACCCAGCCCCTGTCCAGTACAAAAGGGGTTCAGAAACTCCTTCAGCTATTTGGGGGAAGGAGGTGGCAGGGGGAATTTTTCCAACCACCCAGTGTGTGGGTCCAGCCCTGGACATAACTCTATTTCCACTGTGTTGTTTCAGGATCACCTCAGGAAGCTTCATGACCTTGAATGCCACACACTTTATATCTGTTGCCTTTTTGTCGTTTCACATCACTTGATTTTTATTATTTTTTTTGGTGCCGGCTTGTCAGAGGAACATTGATCAGTGATACATAGGTTTAACTTGTGGTCACTTTCAAAATTAAAAATACAGACTCTCTTAAAAAAAACTTTACCATCAAATTTGCAGTTATTTCAATGGAAATGATAATGTAGCATAGTCTAGTGAGGGAAAAAAAACCCTACAACTTTGAACTACTGAATTGAAGGAGTTATAGGGATTGATAATATGGAGCCCATCCATTAAGAAGACTCTAGCAAAAGGGGCAGAAAGTAGGCAGTGCCAAAGTACTTTTAAAAGGCAGTAATAATACACTACGATTATTTGAATAGTTTATATGTATACAAGCCAAAGGGAATTCTCAAAACAAAAGTACTGAACCAACAGTAGCCAGTATTATCAGATTCTAGGCAGTTTTATATTTAAATAATACATTAGATTTATAAAGGAAAAGGTGGTCATAGTTAAATGTTCACTGTGAATGTTATTTTCAAGATTTATGAATTCACAGTGAGGTGTTTTTTTTTTTAAAGTGTCTACTGATCTCCGAAAATGTAGAAGAAATAATTATAAACAAGATTTTGGACATCAGATTCTAAACAGAGACGAGTATTAGAGGATTTCTCTACTCTAGAGACATGTTTTGGTCTCATAGTTACAAAATGTGATGCCATAATTTGATTGTGGATGTTGCTGGGCATAACTTGCTACTTTTGTTAACAAACTTAATACTTGTTCTTCAGATGTATTTTTGAATAAAAAATGATTTGCTTGATTCTACTTGTAGGGGTTGATTTGCAACAGCATCATCTAAATTGATAGGAGTGATTGGCATGTATAGTTTTTTCCCTCAAAATGAAAATATTCATACTAGGAAAATGTAGTTTTATCAGTGTTCATCTTTAAAAGCACATGCCTACAAATACCATTCTTGGTTGCAAATCTCCCACCACAGCTTCATAGAGCAGGTATTTATTTTTTTAAATCAAATAGACTGCCATCAATATGACTCAAGCCAATAAGACCTTTTCATGTATGTTTTTTGCAAATGCATTTGAAATTGCAGGTCATATAGGGGAAATATCAAAACTGACAATCAAGCCAGAACCATGTCTACGTGAGAAGAGTTTTTTAAAAAAATAGTTTCCCAAAACTTCCCTTCCTTGCTTCCCCCTAACTAGTCTTTGATTTTCAAGATGCCTCTCATCAGTAAACACTTTTTTTGTGGTAGAATCTGTCAAATTATTAAAATCCACCAAACTGCCCCAAAATAAAAATCCACCAAAATAGTCTCACACAAAATCGCGACTTCTTTGTTTGGAAAGTTTA
Organism: Pantherophis guttatus; assembly: GCF_059756535.1. Classification (NCBI taxonomy): domain Eukaryota; kingdom Metazoa; phylum Chordata; class Lepidosauria; order Squamata; family Colubridae; genus Pantherophis; species Pantherophis guttatus. The sequence goes on from NC_142063.1 coordinate 140,837,564, forward strand.
AAGGTGGACAGTTCTTTCAAAAATGCTTAAGCCAAGATCTATCCTAGGAAATTTAACCATTAATGTCTGAGCTAGGAAAAGTGCTCTGCTTTCTGGCAGATATTGTGGCTGTTGTTGCTTTCTGTACTTGAACCATACAGCTTGTATTGATCTGACCAGCTCTGGTGATTTACCTTGTATCTTTGACTTGTGAAGGAAAGCCCGGGCTGAGACTCGAGCTTTCATTGTCCTTTGGTTTGCCTGTGACTACTTAGTTGGCTGCCATATAATTGCCACAGGATTTAACTGATCAGTTTTGTGAAAAACTTCAAAGTCTAAACTTTGCAATACCTTTTCAGTTTGTGTTAGATGCGAAGAACTTTATATCACATGATGCATGACTACTCTTTGTACAGTCGCTAAATATACTTAGCATTTTTGGAACAGATTGTGCCTCGTAATTGTTGGAGTTCTTTGACCTAGTGTTCTCATTCATGGTGGTATTCTGAAAATGAGTCTGGATTAAAATACACAACTTTATACTTTCTTTGATAGCAAAATCCATGTGGAGTAGCTCTTGCATAACTAAGGTGTAATCAGATGTAGTAGTAATAAATAGTGTTCATACTACTGTTCTACAGAATAAAATTGCTGATCGTAGTTTAACAAAGTGAGGTGACTGATTGGTTGACCTTTTTCCAATTCTCTTTTTAAACTTTTTAATGCATTTTTATTAGGAATATTTGGTATAAAATTTAGCAAGCTATGTACAGGATTACAAACAAGGGATAAAAATAGTATCCTTGTTGGAACACCATTTACCTCAATATATTCAACCAGCAGTACTTTTTTTTTTTTAATGCACACTCAAGCCCATATAAGATGTTACCTCTCAAAATATTGGTAAGCAATTATTTTAGCTTTACTCGGTACTTGTCAGTGTTCTGGGCACAGGTTGTTGTACTACTGTCAAATTGCTCTTGCTATTTTTCGGCAAGTATTTAAGAATAACCCCATCTTGAATAAAAGTGATTGTGAAATATTGTATAAATGTATGCTTCTCTTTCCCTATTCCCACAGAACAATGAATAAAAAATTAAGTGACTACTATGACTTGCACACTGTTCTGATTCTTTCTTTAAAATGAAGTATCTTTTATATTGCACATAACAATGGTTACTTTCCTCAGATTTTGTTTTGCCAATTTGGAAACTGAATTATGATTGTATTTCAGCAATCGCAAATGAAATGTCCTTTGGCAGAAATAAAGTCTTAAGAGCAGCATTTCAATTTGTTTTTTTGCTACTAAGAATAATTAAAACTGAAAATATTTTTAGACTGGAAATGGCTTTGGCCAATATTAACAGCAACTCTTTACATTTACCCTGCAGAAGTAGACTGTACTTCCAGAATAGGTGTTGGCTTCTGGCTCTTTGGGCCCTCTGCTGCAGCTCCCTGCCCCTCACTGGCTGGCCCCGCCCCATGCCCTTCCTTCCCAGTCACTCCTAACTTGGCCTGAGAAGGTAAGGGCAACGACGGGGGTGGGAGTTGGGGGTGGAGAAGCAGCCAGGGCTGATTCTCAGGTGCCTCACTTTTGCTGGAGCTTTTCCCGGGCCTTGTTGGTGCTGGGTGTGCCTCGGTTGCTTGGGGAGATGCACAATCCACCCTGAGACATTGACCTGGCTGCAACTGACACCGGCCTTGCTAACACGAGGGCTGGTGGGGTTGGAATGGGATCCAGGTTAGGGTTAGCGCTCAGCAGCGACATTAAGTAGCTCAGGGCAGCGGGAAAAGGGGGCTGGCCCCACCAAACCTCACACACCCCGGGGGTCAGGAAAGCCGAGGCAGGGCCAAACTGGTGAGCTCTCCTTGGGGCTCTTCGCTACTGCTTTTCTTCTTTTTGGAAATCCGGGCTGGCTGAGAAACGAGCGTAAAGCGCAGCAGAGGCTTCCCTTTGGGTGACCCTCTTCCTCCTCTTACGACCCCCTGGCTGGCTGTGGTGGGGCCGGGAGTGTGCGCAGGAGCAGCGAGACCCTCAAGCGAGTGGCCCCACACCCCTTACACACCTTTGCTGCACTTTGGCCGAGCTAACTGGCTCACTTGAGGAGGGTCTCCCCACTCGTGTACACACTCCTGGCCCCACCATAGCTGACCAGGGAATCGCGAGAGGAGGAGGAGGGTTACCCGAAGGAAAGCCTCCGCTGCGCTTTGCACTCGTTCCTCAGCCAGCCCGGATTTCCAAAAAGAAGAAAAGCAGTACCGAAGAGCCCCAAGGAAACCTTGCTGAGCTTTCCGAGAGAGTGAGAAGAGACACAGAAACCGAAAGAGAGATACAGACAGACAGACAGACACACACAGACAGACAGACAGACATATAGACACACAGGGAAAGGGGGAGAGAGGAACATATACAGGGAGAGGGGGAGAGAGTTACAGAGAGGGGGAGAGAGAGAAAAGGGTTTTGTGGTACCTGGTTCTCTGCCCTAATGACCGGCTGGGTAGGCGTGGCTGGGGGGGATCATGTGACTGGGAGTGACTGATGTTGAGTTGGCCACGCCCACCCAGGATTTGTGGCTCCTGGTGTGTTTTTTTTTCTGTGGGAAACAGGTCCAAATGGATCTTTGAGTGTTTAAGGTTGCAGACCCCTGACCCAGAGCAAAACACACAGAAAATATCACTGAGGGAATTATATCTATGGGAAATCATATATGTAAAGAAAATCTCCTTCTCTTTTTGTTGTTTGATATAATAGAATTTTTAAAAGCTTAACAGTTCCGATAAACTAAACCGATAATAATTTGACTGAATAAAAAATTGCAAACTATGTAGCTCAATTGATGTGATTCTCAGTGTACCGCAGTCTATATGAAAAAAGTTCAAAAATTGTGGGAAAAAGTGCCCTAATGACTGAACACAGTGCTGCAAATTATGACCCTATGATTACATATTTCATATTTTCAGATACAGCATAGAAGAAGCCCTATTGTAGTTGAGTACTGCATAAGAATGAGGTCCAAATTATCATTTATCTTCCAAATGTGGGGCTTCAAGGAAGCCCAGGACATCTAGATACTGTTGAACAATTACGAGTATTATTTTTCCCTATTTTACATGCTAATCTGGGCAATTGATGGCCCTAGTTTAGCAACCTTCAAAAGGGCATGGGCTATTTGTGCATACTGTGAAAGACTTTAGATCAGGCGTATCCAACCCACAGCCCATGGTTGCATGCAGCCCTAGACAGCAAGTAATGTGGCCGCACAAGATCGTAAACTTAGCATTAATATGTGATTTATATACATTATATTGTATATTTTATATAAGTGGCCCAAGACAATTCCTCTTCACTCAATGCAGCCTAGGCAAGCAAAAAGGTTGAACCCCTCCATGCTCTAGACCAGACGTGTCACACGCGGCCTGCGATAAACCCACGGGGCCGTCCTGGAGATGGTGAGGTGCCACCCTGGCCCTGGCCCACCCTGACCATGTCGACCCAGTCAGCTGTGATGACCAGGCCACACTTACTCCGCCCCCCAAGGGCAAACAAAATCCTGATACGGTCCGCAATGGGACCAAGTTTGTCACCCTGCTCTACATAGTACTCTTTTCACTCCCTTTCTACAGTAACAGAGGAAAAGGAGATTTTTTTTAGGAGAGTAACATCTCATTTACACTTACAATTATATCCAATATGTAAAGTATGATTGGGAAATATTTGTATTTCAAGAAACAGTTTTGATGCCAGATATAATTATGGTCCTTTTTCAGTAAGTAATAGAGCATTCATGTATATTCTGAGGTCAGACGTATGCTCACTTTTCCAAATCACCCCTATTCTATAGTACATTAACTCTGTTTTCTCTTAGAATGATTTAATTTTTATTGATTAATCTGATTGCAAGGAGGCAGTGCCCACTCTCTATCAAGTTTCTATGATCACTCAATTAATTTAGTCTCTTATTCTGACAAAAAGCCTTATTGTTTGAAACTTTTTATGTCACAAACGTTTTCCAAGAAAATAACGTGCAAAGCAGTAACTCAAATTAGCAGCAATTAAGCATCTAACAAGTGTGATGTAGCCTATTCAACTTTATATCACAAAATGCAAGTGTGGACCGTACACACTTGTCTCCCCAATTCTTGGAAGAGTTTATAAGTACAATTCTATGAATTTAAATTCTTTTCTGATAATTAACATATTCAAGATAGCAATAGCACTCTGACTTACATACCGCTTCACAGTGCTTTACAGCCCCCTAAGTTTACAAATGCCAGCCTATTGCCTCCAACAATCTGGGTCCTCATTTTATCAACCTCGGAAGGATGGAAGGTTGAGTCAACCTTGAGCCCCATCAGAACTGAACTGCAGGCTGTAGGCAGAGTTAGCTTGCAATACTGCATTCAAACCACTGCACCACCACAGGATCTTTATTGATTGCGCAACTATTGGCTGAATAAGCCTGTTGTTAAAGCAACAAGCTAACTTGGTATTTTATAATGATAAACATGGGAAAACATGGACATAACAAGCACCAGGTAAACTATTCATGTGTAATTGAATTCTGATTTTTTTTTTACTTCCTTGAATTATGGACATAGTTACTTTAACTCACTAGACCTTAAAAATTTCCAGGAGATACTTGTTAGTTAATACTAAATTAATTTGGTTAAGCAATACAACAGCAAAAAAAAAAAAAAAATTATATACAGTAGTCATTTCATTCATGCTTGTGATATGAATTTACTAGGTAGTAGTGAATGAAATTCAAAAGGGAGCAATAAACAAGGAATAGATTAAAAAAATACAACATGGTATCTCCGGTTCATATGGACACGCACACGCACACGCACATAGAATGACCTTCCTGCTGCAGTTTACAGATGCTGACTAGTATATTTGAAGTTCACTAGAGATATGTTGCAAAGATTCTCAGGCCATAAATTTTCATTTATAATGGAATGCTTTGCTTGCAATATTATACTTGGTAGAAACTGCAAAGCTGTTTAAAAACAAGCATCCTATAACAATCCATTTTTGAATTTTTGTTCCAGTTCTACTGGAAGTTCTGTCAAGATTCTAGCAGAGTGGCAGCAATGAAATATCTTGATTTCCTTTAGCACTTTATACCTGTCAATGTTCCGTGATCTATGAACTCTTTTTAAAAAAAGGTCTTAAAGCAACATTGAAAGAAATGCCACCAAATCAAGATTCCAGGCAGTGGCAATGCAATATTTTGGAGGTGTGATTATGTGTTCAGAAAAAAAAAGAAAGATATAAAGCATGTGTATGGAGATACTCAGTCATCCAGGTCATGACTGTCCAAAAGGTGCTTTTTCAAGAGGCAATGACTTTCTGGATTTTCTTGGAAAACATGCCGCTTTTCATTGAAGAAGTTTCTTTAGCTCTGTTGATGAGAAGCAAAACGTCTTCAAAGAAAAAACAAAGTCCAATTGCCTCTTCAAAAAGCACCTTTGGGACAGATGAAATAAAAAAAATCCTTCAATTGGCTTATGTTAAATGGTATACTGTATTTGTGACTGTTCATCACATCCATTTGGTGGCTAGAAATGCCTTCCTCCTTTTCAGGGCATGTGTTGCGAGTGTCCAATATCTTCCCAATATGTCTGTTGGTCCCAAAATATTATGCTAGTTAGCTAATGAGAAACAGCTCTACTAATTCCTTTTAGATAGTCCCTAGGAGACTAACATTTTAAAGGTAACAAGCCAAGTCCAGATGTGACAAAAGGGTCCATAACAGACAACCTGCCTAACTAGTTACCTATAACTATGTTTCCTTTACCAGTCTCTACTTACAACCATTTGTTTGAAGTTATGACAATGCTAAAAAAACGCTAAAAAAATTACTTATGACTCACCAAAAAGTTAATAAGAGTTGAAATTCTAAAAAGGGCAAGAGATGATGGATAGATATACAGGTGAAACTCGAAAAATTAGAATATCATGCAAAAGTTCATTTATTTCAGTAATGCAACTTAAAAGGTGAAACTAATATATGAGATAGACTCATTACATGCAAAGTGAGATAGTTCAAGCCTTGATTTGTCATAATTTTGATGATTATGGCTTACAGCTCATGAAAACCCCAAATTCACAATCTCAGAAAATTAGATTATTACATGAAATCAATAAAACAAGGATTGTACATAGAACAATATCGGACCTCTGAAAAGTATAAGCATGCATATGTACTCAGTACTTGGTTTGGGCCCCTTTTGCATCAATTACTGCCTCAATGAGGCATGGCATGGATGCTATCAGCCTGTGGCACTGCTGAGGTGTTATGGAAGACCAGGATGCTTCAATAGCGGCCTTCAGCTCTTCTGCATTGTTCGGTCTCATGTCTCTCATCTTTCTCTTGGCAATGCCCCATAGATTCTCTATGGGGTTCAGGTCAGGTGAGTTTGCTGGCCAATCCAGCACAATAACCCCATGGTCATTGAACCAGGTTTTGGTACTTTTGGCAGTGTGGACAGGTGCCAAGTCCTGCTGGAAAATGAAGTCAACATTCCCATAAAGCTTGTCTGTGGAAGGACGCATGAAGTGCTCCAAAACCTCCTGGTAGACAGCTGCGTTGACCCTGGACTTAGTGAAGCACAGTGGACCAACACCAGCAGATGACATGGCTCCCCAAATCAACACAGACTCTGGAAACTTCACACTGGACTTCAAGCATCTTGCAGTGTGTCCCTCTCCATTCTTCTTCCAGACTCTGGGTCCTTGGTTTCCAAATGAGATGCAAAAGTTGCTCTCATCAGAAAAGAGGACTTTGGACCACTGAGCAACAGACCAATTCTTTTTTTCTTTAGCCCAGGTAAGACGCTTCTGATGTTGTTTGTTGTTCAGGAGCGGCTTGACAAGAGGAATATGACATTTGAAGCCCATGTCCAGGATCCATCTGTGTGTGGTGGCTCTTGATGCACTGACTCCAGCCTCAGTCCACTCCTTGTGAAAGTCCCCAACACTTTTAAATGTCCTTTCCCTGACAATCCTCTCCAGGCTGCGGTCATCCCTGCTGCTTGTGCACTTTTTTCTTCCACTTTTCCCTTCCACATAACTTTCTATTAATGTGCTTTGATACAGCACTTTGGGAACATCCAACTTCTTTTTCCAATTACCTTTTGAGGCTTTCCCTCCTTATGGAGAGTGTCAATGATTGTTTTCTGCACAACTGTCAGGTCAGCAGTCTTTCCCATGATTGCGATTCCTATCAAACCAGACTGAGAGACCATTTAAAAGCTCAGGAACCCTTTGCAGGTGTTATGGCTTAATTAGCTGATTAGAATGGGACACTTTGAGCCTAGAATATTGAACCTTTTCACAATATTCTAATTTTCTGAGATTATGAATTTGGGGTTTTCATGAGCTGTAAACCATAATAATCAAAAGTATGACAAATCAAGGCTTGAACTCTCTCGCTATGCATGTAATGAGTCTATCTCATATACTAGTTTCACCTTTTAAGTTGCATTACTGAAATAAATGAACTTTTGCACGATATTCTAATTTTTCGAGTTTCACTTATAGAATATTTTTTAACTTGGTTATTTTATTAAGTGTTTGAAAAAAAGTAGTAGAAAGTAGAAATTGGGAAAATAGTATTATGCTTACTGAAATATAATAGAACATATAATTATTATGCATACACAAATGTTGGAAGTTAAAGATGATTATGTATATTTAAATGGTACTATCATTATTAGAATTGTGTGCAAAATATATTGACCCAGACAATACGCTGTTCACCAAGCACTTTTTGAGCAGTTGGCAACTAGCATGAGTTTATGAGGATTACAGCATCCCGGAGTCACATGATGGCCACTTGCAAATGATCCTGAGTCAGCTTTCAACAGGAAATTGGATTCATTTAACAACCATGGCAATAGAGTTGTAATATCAGGCAGGATCATGAGATGACTGTCAGGCACAAATAACCAGAAGCAGGAGTTTAGTTCAAAGCACTAAAAGTTTATTACCTGCAACCTAAACAAAAAAAAATCTGATCTACTAAATTCAAGTCAAATTGGCGCTAGATAACGGTCAACGGAATTTCCAAGGGGCTGGATTTAGGTCTCTTGTGGTTGCGTAAAGATTCCAAACAGATGTCACATTTGACCTTACCTTCAGGCTCCGCCTGGTCATCTCCTACAACGAATTCACTTAATTTTGCAATGGAAGTTCCAGTCAACTGTGATCATAAGTAGAGAACTATCTGTAACGCAACTACAAGGTTAAATTGAATTGTTGAAGTGAAGAGCCAACTGCACAAGACAGGAGTGCTGCTGAATTTGATGCTACTGAAGGGGACAAATTATTTCCAAGTTTGCTTTTTATCTTATTGTACTGATTTATCAACTAGGAGAATTGACAACAAGCCTTGCTCGTTACTGCAACTTTTCAAAATTGATTCAGAAACTTCAAGCTAATGCTCTATCGGTGTCTTAATGATTTGCAATGAGATTGCATTTAACCTTTCATATTAGCATTCTAATCCCTCCAGTATAATGTCTATATTATGATTAATGCTTCAAATGGCAGTAAAAACCAATGCAAATGATATGAACTACATGGTTCATATATGCAAATACATTTTCTTCATTAGATGAATCAGGTAGTGTCTCAGTATATTTTGAATGTTGTTTTCTTGTAATGATTTATTAAACTAATTGCCCATCCTACAAAAATTTCACGCCAACAGCCTTTTTAAATCTGAAAACAGAATGTCTCTTTTAATGTGAATAATCCATAAAACCAAATTATACTTTTCAGTCTCCAGTTAGGTAGAGAACCATTTAACCTGGTAATTTACAATCAGGTTGCCTTTAATATCTAACTTTACATTGCATTAATTCAATGAACAGTAGATAGGAATATGTCTCTATTATTAAAATATTTCTTCTTCTGGTCCTACCTCCCAAGTCTGCAATCTTATCATATTTTATACAGAACAGAAATGTCTATCTAGGTTGCTTCTGCTTACAATGCCACTTTGTCAGGAAATACTGTTACTACAATATTCAAATAGGTGTAATATACCAATATTAGAATTTTTATTGGGATTGCATTTTAAGACTAAGAAAGTAGTTCTTGTGTCTTGAATAACTACTAATACGTACACAAAATGATGTTGAGTCTGTTCAACTCTCTGAAAAAAATCTTACTTCCCTACCGAACTATAACAGAACACATGAGCTTTTAGATACTTTAGTGACAATTTTATTCGCTTGTTTCTTTTCAAACATTTTGGGCAATAGATACTAGTATTCAGAAAAATTAAAACAAACTAAAATGAAGATTATTTTCATTTGATATATGAAAACATTTTAATATGGTAATTTCTAATCTTGGTCCAAATAATATACTTCTTGGAAAATTTTACTTTATTTAAAATGAAGAGGAACCCGTCCCCCCCAATTATTTAAGCAAGTTCCGTAACAGCTGAAGACAAATGTCTATAATATCAATATTTTTTTTCAAATGGTATTGCTGGTTTTGAAGACTGGTTAACTTCAATGCAACTCAAACTTATGAAATATATAATCAATGGACTGAAGTTGTAGCCCATTGTTTGACATCCGTTGGACAGTTTGGATACACCTGCAAAGCTTCCATAACTTGGCTGTTGTCCAGGAGCAGTTTCATTAGCAAATATTCTTTTTGTACAGAATTAGATGGGCCTTCTACGGGTTTTATCAATTCAAGATGCTGCAAGCGTTCAAAGGCCTAAAAATGAAGTAACACAAGCAAATCATGTGTAGATTCAGTCTAAACTATATTCTGTAGTTTAAAAGATAATTCGCTAGAAAAGTATAAGGAAAATTAAAATCACAATCCATCTAAGCCCCAATTGGGTGTCAAAATCAGCCCTAAATTAGTTTAAAGTGGGAAGCTACACAAATGCATTAACTGAGCACCAGAGGGCAGTACAACACCAAACATAATGGTCAAATACACAAATTCAGATAAGCGTTTTTCAGCACGAGTTTCAGAAAAACCATGTTTAAATGTTAAAAGAATCTGGAACAGTAATGTTCTATGATAATAGAGTAGAAATCAGCTTTTTCTAGAAAAGAAACTACACATACCTTCATGACAACAGGCTTCTCAAAATTATACATAGTATGCGCTTTCCTCTGTACAAACTTCTGATACTCTGCATTAACAAACATGTATTAATTACTTTACAGCTTTAGGGGAACAATATATCTTTAAAAAAAACACCTACTATCACCTCACCATGATAAACCATCTGAAAATTAAATGGTTCTCCTTCATAAGTATCATTTAAATGTTTCATAGCTATTATGAGGCACAATTCCAGCACAGACAGACCTAGAAGAGAAAGATGATAAAAATTAGCATCTTCTCTTTTAAAATATCCAAAGTATAATTTTGGTGTTCAAATAGAATATGCAGACTTTGGACTTGTAATAGTTTTTTTATACATGTCATTTGTTGTGTGCATTTGGACCTTCAAGGTTATCCTAATAGTTTTTAGTTATTCAAGATCATTTTACTGAGAAGATGAAAATTGTCTTTATTGATGAAGATCAATGTCATTTCTATAGACAGCTGAGAGATAATATTGAATACGGATATAAACTCAGATTGTGCCCAAAAATGTACAAGAAGCATTTTATAGAAAAGAAATAGCAGGCAAACGGATTAAAAGCAGGCAAAACAATTTGAATTATGTACAAATGATGAGCACATAATTGCCAAACTGTATAAACTTTTGTCAAAATTTGAAATGAAAGAATAACAAGTGAAAGCATATATAATAAAAAGGGCTAAAAAATTTGGATGTAATATATGGAAAATATGTGCTAAAAAGGGCTAAAATTTATATTATGTTCTAACCTGAAATGCACATGACTGCAGAAAAATATATCTAGAATTTATAAAAGTACATCAAATTTATATTGGAAATTTGGAAAATATGAAGGCTTATCTGGGTTAAAATACAGTAATACAAAGATTTTTAAAGATTAATATTCAGTTGAAACCACAACTTTTCTTGCTTGGAATAATCGATACACAATTAGAAAATGGAATATTATTTTTATATATGGTAACTGCTACGAGATTATTATATGAACAAAAATGGAAAGACTGAAATACTCCCAATGGAGAATAGCTAGTGAAGATGACAGAATTAGCAAAGATGGTAAAACTGATTATAGAAAGGATAATAATCTTTATGTTTTCTTTCTTTCCCTTCTCTATTTATTTCTTTGTATTTTTTGTTACTTTACTTTTTCTTTCAAATTTTGCATTGCTTATAATCTCTTAAAATTCTTTAATAAAAATATATGTATGTATATAGCTATCTATGCAAGTATGTCTCTGTGTATAGAGGGGGAGAGAGAGAGTTATATTAGCAGTTCTTAGATACAGAAAAACCCTCGTTTAATAAGCCTACTCATCAAGCTTCAAAAGCAATGGAGAAAACATGTTTCTATGGTGGATGTTTCTACCACATAATTTTATGATTGCACATAAATTACCATAGTTTTTCACATTATAAGACGTACTTTTCCCTGAGTCTGTGCGTCTTATAGAGCGAATATTGTGGTGGGGAGAGGGGGGTTGATGCGCCTGTCACTGCTGCTACTGCTCGCTGCCGCCAGGGAACGCTGGAGCTTTTGCTGCCGAGCAGCTGATTGGCAGTTGGATCGGCCTCCCAGAATACTGCCCATCAGCTGATCTAGGTGGCGGCAATCCCCGCCACCTAGAACAGATCATCGGCGGTATTTCAGGAGACCGATCCGACTGCCAATCAGCTGCTCGGCAGTGAAGGCTCCAGTGTTCCCCTGCAGCAGCAGCAGCTCAGCTCAGTTGACTTGTGGTGGGCACAATGGAGCGGAGCCCCGACGAGCCACATCCTGGGGCTGTGATAATGTGCTAAAGCTGACCAGGCTGTCTGCTGCAAGGATGCTAGCTAGATGAATACTGGATGGATGCTGGGAGGCAGAGGCAGGTTTTTTTTATTTCTTTTCCTCCTCCAATGCTAATGTGCATCTTATGGTCCAGTGCATCTTAGTGCAAAAAATACGTTATGTATTAATCCCTTCCTCCCTTAATGTTACACAGGTAGTCTTTGATTTATGACAACTGAGCTCAATATTCCTGTTGTTAAGTGAGATATTTGTTAAGTGAATTTTACTCCATTTTATGACCTTTCTTGCCACAATTGTTATGTGAATTACTGCAGTTGATAAATTAGTAACCCAGTTGTTAAGTGAATCTGGCTTCCCCATTGACTTGCTTGTCAGGTCACAAAAGGTGATCCCATGACCTTGGCATTCAGACGCTTGGCAACACATGACCTTGGGACACAGATGCTTAGCAACTGGTTCATGTTTATGGCCGCAATGGTCAGTTGCCAAATTGCCAAGCATCTGAATTTTGATCACATGATCATGGAGATGCTGCAAAGGACATAACTGAAAAACAATCATAAGTCACATTTTTCAGTGCCATTGTATCTTTGAATGGACACTAAACCAACTGTTGTAAACTGAGGACTATCTGTACTGAAAATGTATACATTCATTTTTTTCAAATATTATCTTACCATGCACAATATTTGCTTTTGTGTCCATTCTGCAGAGTTTACTGGCTTCCAGGAAGTCAGACGCGCGAATATAAGGGTGGGACGCAGTTATATTATTTGAAGCAAGCATCTGCAAATAGAGAACATTTTACATTCCAAAATAAAATATCCAATTTCTCACAAAAAGTAATAATAATCTGATCATTAATGCAGGAAAGAGGTGCAGTAATTTTTGTTGCTCCGAATAAATACACTGTATATTGGACTTGCCCAAGACAGGACAAATCAGGTGGTGAAAGTATTCTCCAAGAAGGAAAATTCAAACTGGCTAACTTAAGAGAACCTGATCAGGGATCAATAGTAAGTATTTGCTTGACATAAAGCTGAGTCATGTGAAAATTTTGTGGTGCAGATTTAGATGTTTTGCTGAGGTTTATTTGGACCTGTCCTTTTTGGTTAGAATTGAGGGTGGCAGCATGGTTCCATCACACCATCTCTTTATAGAGGTTGGGTGGTAAATAGCAAGCAACATGGGACTACCACTACAGGCGAATAAATGAGCAAATTCCCATGGTTTTCTATATTAGACTACTTAAATTGATTTCTGTTTTGTTGCAAGAAGCCCCACTCAGAATGTTCCAAATAAATCTTCTGAGTGGTGTCTCTTTGTTCAGAGCATGTTAAATCCGTTTTTCAATTCTGCACCCAAATTGCAGGTCCTAACTAAATGACATTTTACAAATCCACAATTTTATGCTTGCAATAGATTCATCACAAAAACCTTTATGCTCAGACTCACACAGGGTGTTAATTGGAATACATTCCATTGTTCTTAACATTCCATTGCATTAATTTAAATTATTTTTCCTTCCTTGAAAATTACTTCTAGGTTTTTGTTTTATCTGCTAAAGCTTATGAAAATTTTAAGGAAAAATATCTAAACCATTTATCATGTATTGATTATGAACTTTAGCATAAAATCAGATTTTTTTTTCTTAGCAATACTTTTTTTCCATTTATCAGAATCGCTAGTTTATTTCTTGATTAGAAATAAGAAATTAAAATACTAACATCTTACCAGCAACATGAACAGACACCGCAGGTCTTTATTATAATAAAATTGATTTTGTAGAACATCTTGAATTTTTATGTCTTCTAGAAGAGACTAAAATTAATTTTAAAATAATTGATCACTTTATAAAGATTAACATCTTTATACAAAGTAAAGATTAAGAGTTGCTTAATTTACATTGAAACATATAAGATTACAGTATGTATCAAAACATTTAAGATTACATATTTATCAATAACACAAATATGTCTTACTAGAGAGAATGGCATACAGTAGTCTTTGCTTAATGATCATTCATTCTGCAACCATTTGAATTTACAATGGTGCTGAATGAGAGATAGTTACAATTGGTTCTTGTATCATCAACTACAATATCCCCATGACTGTGAACTTGCAATTATGATGTTGCAGCATCCCACAGTCACATCATCACCATTTGCAACCTCTGTTGACTTCCTATAAGCAAAGTCAATGAGGAGGCCATCAGGAGATTGGCAACCATGCCATGTCCTCATTTAACAACCTGTAGTGATTTATTTAACAGCAGCAACCGGAAGTAGCAGAATTTCTGCAAAAATAAGTGGCAGAGTCACATGTGTACAAGATTCAAAACTAGATCACTTAGCAATAAAAATTGTGGTCTGTTACTATTGTTATGTGAGGACTTTCTGTAATCAATTTTAGAAAATCTAAGCCCATTTCAAACCCCTTTTAAATCTATCAGTTATAAATTATTAAAACGCAGCTACATTTTGGATTAAGGCAATTGAATGAGCAAGTTATTCTCCACAGAGGGGATAGGAAAGGGAGAAATTTGGGCAGAACTTTTTATAATCCCTTGCGCTATAACAGGGGTGTCAAACTCAAGGACCGGAGGCCGAATCCGGCCCATGGGGTGCTTAGATCTGACCAGCAGGCACACCCTGGAAACAGCAAAGGACTAGCCCATGGTGCCCCTGCCAGCGAAAGGGGAGCTCAGAGAAACCGTCCATGGCCTCCCCAAACTTCGTTTTTGCGGGCAGAAGGCTGCAGGTCGTGACCGAAAACAGAGCCCAGGAGGGCTGATGTGGCTGAAAATAGAACCTCGATGAGTGACGTTGAACTGGCCACTCCCACACTGGCCATACCCTTCCCTGGCCCTCCCGAGGTCAACACAACCCTGATGCGGCCCTCAATGAAATTGATTTTGACACCCCTGCTCTATAACAATAGTGCTGCTTTAACTTTTTATTTAGCTGTAAAGGGTTTTGTTTTACAAATGTCTTAATGATCATCATGACCATGGAACATTGTTCATTTATTTCCCATATTTATTCACTCTGCAATCTTGACAGGCCCTGAGTGCTTAAGAATGATCCAAGGCCAAATGCACATTTAAATACAATGGTTCTAGTTTTTTTTTTTTTAAAGAGCACTGTGAGGAGGCAGAGAAAGAAACATGATTCCAGAACATTTCAGACATCAACAACAAATAAACAACAGTGGTTTTTGACAGTTTAGGCTTATGCTGAAAGCCCAGGTAGAAAGATGCAAATGAGACTCCCTACTTTATGTATTCTGATTTGAGAGAAACATTTGCTATAGTTCCTTCTGAAAATTCAGCAATGCTTACAAAATGGTTCCTTTGCTTCAGCATCACGGGAAGATTCTGAAAACTCGAATGGCCACTGGAATATCCCTCAAAGAAATGCACAGTAAAGTTGTAGCCTTCTCTGTAGTAATTATTTCAGTCCAAGAAACTTGAATTAAAGGCTTAATTATGTACGTTTATCTCATAAGTAGTAAGCAGCTATTTTAATGATGGACTTCTCCAATTAGAGTTATCATTATTACTCCTTATTTTCACTTATAAAATATGTTGCAGTTTTTGGGGAAAGGTGTCGCTTAATCAAAGCAGGAGAAAAGATATCAACACTGCTCAATTCTCCTATAAATTCATACTTATTTAAGCAAAATAAATGGCCATTAGGTTCTATTCTGTATTGGAAAAAAAGGCAGTTTTATAAAAAAAGTGAAATTCATGAACAATATGAAGGTATGGGATTGCCATCATTTATATACCGTTTTCCCTAAAATAAGACATCCCCTGATAATAAGCCCAATCGGGCTTTTGAGCGCATGGCAATAAGGCCAAGCGCTTATTTCAGGGTTCAAAAAAATATAAGACAGGGTCTTATTTTCGGGGAAACACGGGTAATTTAAAACAAAGATATGCTTCCCAACACGCTGAGTCTGTTGTATTAATGTCTGCAAAACAGATTTCACTGTATAACAAAGGCATGTAAGAATGAAATCATATAAATCATGTTTTAACAGTTTTAGAAATACATGAGGGAGTTACTAGTGGGAAATTAAATTAAATTTTAAGGAAATTGTTTAACCGTTTAACAACTGCTAAATAAATTACTTAGAATTTAATCCATCCTGTTAGCTGTTAAAAACTGCCTCTCAGGGTATATACTAACTATTCTAAGACTTGGCATTTTGTGTCCTATTTCAAAACTCAAAACTTTTAAGCTGTATCTGGGTCTGTAGATAAACATCTCACTTAAAATGTATCTTGTTTAGAGAATGTTATGAACCAGATTGAAAGGGAGCTGAATAAGCTTACAATGACTCATTCAATTGCTTCAACTCCACATAGCACAGAAGCTTTCAGAACTTTAGCTGAAGAAGTAGATAGTAGTGAAACATTCTAGATGATTATGGTTCATGGTGGCTACAGTTAAGCTTACAGGATTGTGCACATTTCCCATGAAATTAATAAAGCAGCTGTGTCTTTTTCCAGGCTCAAGGGGCTGCTTTATACTACTGATGACTACACATTGTATGTAGATGCATAACTGCTTCACAAAACAAAGAAATGAAATGCAAAGCACCTCTGTATAGCCTGGTTAGGCATGAAAGCCATCTGGATGACTTTGGCCTAGTCAGTCTCTCTCAGCTCAACCCACCTCTCAGGGTGCTGTTGTAGGGAAAAGAGAAGGAGGGAATATTGTGCGCGTTTGCCACCTTGGGTTACTTATGAAGTAATAAAGATGGGAAATAAAGTGTGTATGTGTAGGAAGCTAAAGGAGCAAAATGTCAAGCACAATATGATTTGCACATTCACATTCTCCTCCCTTTAATACTAATTCTGCAAACAGATTGATCTTGCAGGCCACAGCAATAATGGTCAAATAGGCCTTCCTTCCTTGTTCTTTCTTTTGGTCCTCAGAAGTCTACAGCAGGGGTCGGCAACCCGCAGCTCCGGAGCCGCATTTGGGCCCTCTGCCGCGGCTCCCTGTCCCATCACTGGTTGGCCCAGCCCCTCACCCCTCTTATTTTTTTGACTCCAGCCCAAAGCGGCAAGAAGCGAAGGCTGCCTTACGCGCAAATGTGGCGCGAAGGCAGGTACAGGGCAGCTTTGCTCCTGCACTCTCTTCCCCCACTGAGCCAGGAGCGTGCGCATGTGCAGGGAGACCCTCCTCAAGCGAACGCCGAAGTGCAGCAAAGGCGCATGCAGAATGGGCGGCTGCTCGCTTAGGAGGGTCTTAGCAGGACGCTGTTTCTCTCCTGCACAAATGATCCAGCCATCACCGGATCTCATTCTGCCACTCTCATGACGCCCTGGCTGTGGCTGAGCCAGGAACGTGCGCACGCGTGGGGAGATCCTCCTCAAGGAAGCACTGAAGCTCAGGAAAGGTGCACGTGGGGTGGGCAGCAGCTCGTTTAAGGAGGGTCTCCCCACATGTGCGCATGCTCCCGGCTCAGCCACAGCCGGCCAAGGCATCTCAAGAGTGGGAGGAGGAGACGAGTGCAGGAGCGAAGCTTCCCTGTACCTGCCTTTATGCCACATTTGCACGTACTGTAAGGCAGCCTTCGCTTCCTGCCGCTTCGGGCTGGAGTTCACACCCTCCACACTTGGCTGAAGAGCTGCCGGGGGTGGGGGATGAACAGCAACGCGATGGCCGGAGCATTAGTGCAGCAGAGAAGCCACATCCTGTTAAGACTGTCCTAAATGAGCGGCCGCCCACCCTGCATGCGCCTTTGCTGCGATTTGGAGCTCGCTTAGGGAGGATCTCCCCGTGCGTGCGCACGCTCCTGGCTCAGCCATGGCCGGCCAGGGCATCACGAGGAGAGGGAAGGAGGAGACAAACACACATATACAGAGAGAGGGGGAGAGATACAGAGGGAGGGGGACACGGGGGGGGGGAGAGAGACAGAATGGTTTTGTGGCTGGGTAGACGTGGCTAGGGGGGTTATGTGACTGGGTGGGAGTGAGTGACATCGAGTTGGCCACGCCCACCCAGGTTTTGTGGCTCTGGTGTTTTTTTTTTCTGTGGGAAACGAGTCCAAGTGGCTCTTTTGAGTTTTTAAGGTTGCTGACCCCTGGTCTACAGGATTCCAAAAAATGGACAAAATGGCCCAAATGCTTCCCAGGGGAACTGTTCTTGGATCCAGGTTTGCCTTGCCAATTTTCCAATCATATATAAAACCAATGTACTCATTAACACACACACACATACACACAAACAGTAACAAGAATGTAAACTGTCAGTGTTATTTCTGTTCCCGAGTTTATCTGGAGAACCTTCAGCAGGCAATTCAGTTGCTTGTTATTACCTGTATGTGTCTATTCCACTTCTGGATAAAGGACTTTTCTGGAAATTCTGGAGGAAGGGATAACTGTTCTTTACAAATATTCAAATATGTTTTAAAATCATAGGAATTCATTAAGTATATTTGCCGGTGGGAAAATCTTGACTTTACTCTTTTCTCCATGAGTTCTAGAATATCCTAATAAAAGATTACAAATAGAGTTTACAATTAGCATTTAGTCCAAGGATATTGGATATTTAATGATAAATATCTAATGCTATTATTCTGCAGAGCTCATAAATTTCAAGAGTAGTTCTGAATAACACTCAGATGTTTACACATCAAGCTTCTAGTTCATCTATAAATTCAGCTAGATATCGTAAAATATTAAGAGCTTGCAATGATAGTTTAAAATGCTCAAGTTTAAAATAAGTTAAACACTCATACACTGCAAACTAGAGCTATTTAAATCAAGCCACAACTGTCCATCTAGTCTAGCATTCCATGCCAGAGATGTTAAACAGATGTTTTGAAGCATCAAAACAGAAGGGATGTAGTCCCATGCTCAGAATAATATGGGTTTTTTCAATCCATATTTTGAATGGTTCCGCTTTAGATAATTGGTTTTACTTTGTGTATACTCTTCCAAGCCACTAAGTGGATTAGCAAGTAGCCACAGAAGATACTTGTAGCTCAGGGCTGAACTGTGGAGTCCTTGGTGTTCTCTGAGCTTGGTTCTTTTTCTGCAGATGTTTTATTATACAACTAGGTAAACATCATCAGTTTACCTAGTACCTTCCAGCACTGAAGATGTTACCTAGTTGGGCAATGAAACATCTGCAAGAAAACAATCAGGCTCAGAAAGCACTAAGGGCTCCATGGTTTAGCAATTAAAGCAATGTAACAACTATCTGTATGAACTTTCTTTTGTAGACAGTTTTCCAAATTCATCAGGAAGAAACCTTAAGGCAGTAGCAAGGGAAGTACTTTTGGCTATTATATTATTCATGCACTGTTATGGGTGAAACAGCTTCCTACACTTCATACCTGAAACCAATTCACAACTCCTGAAAGCATCTTTACTTGCATTTACAGGTAGTCTTTGACTTATGACCGCAATTGAGCTCTGGCAATTACCACTGTTAAGTTGTGTTAGTCATAAAGCAGGACATCATATGGCCAACCCAATTTTACAACTTTTTTTGCGGCAGTCAGCAAACACTACAGTTGTTAAGCCAACCCGTTGTCTGCCATGGACCGTTTTTTGTCAGAAACCAGAAGTAAACACCAGTTTTTCAGTGAAACCATCATAAATTGCAGTCATGTGATCATGAGGGCCCTGTAAATAGCTATAAATGCGGGCCGGTACTGAGCACTCTAAATCAGTCACATAACTCAAAATTAGGGAGAGGGGGCTGGGGGGGAGGGGGGGCGGAGAGTCCAACATAACTTTGAATAGTTGCTAAGTGGCCAGTCATAAGTCAAAAACTACCTGTAATCAAAACCAGAAAGTGTTTCAGTAGTTAGTATTTGAATTTGCAGACTCCCAACGACTTACAGGGGGAAAAAACTATATCGTCTTACCAGCCTACAAGTCAGACCAATAACAGCTATAGGCGTCTGTGCAGATTGTGATATATCAAAAAGATTATATAGTAATGTTTGGTTCTTATGATGGACAAACAAATCAAACTCATCTAGAATGAACAAAACAGGGCAACTGTGGTCACGATCTCCTAAAACATAAAATCAAATTAGTACATATTAGAACTTTCAAGAAACCTTAAGGTTATTACATACATCTGCATTTTAGCTTACTTTACAATCTGGATGTTAAGAAAACCTCTTTATAAGTGACTGAGATGTCGATTACTTACTATATAAATAACTTTAAGTAGTACTTGCACTCGCTATATAATTAATCAACATTTTCTTCCTTTATTGTTGAATAAAGCACTGGGCTCTGTGACAAGCTGGTTGATAAACAAAACCTTTTGTGGCATCATGCACTGATAACTCCACTGTAAGCGTGAGGCAAGTGCAATGCAAAAAACAAGGCACCCTGCAACCACGCAGAACAAGCACTGAGAAAAAAAATAAGAACTAATCAAGTTTGCTCATACAATTCAAGGGGTAGATATGACTAAACAACTAATCAGCCAAATAGTTTCCACTTTTCAACATAATGACCACTATTGTATTTCGGCAAGATTATTTGTTATTTTTTTCTAAATAGTTTTGACAAAAAAATTAAAGTGAACAATAGTTTCATAAATTCATCACTGATCTAAAATTATAAAATTCATGAAATATTGTTGAGCCAGTGTAAAGTTCCATTTTACTGTATATGCAATAGGGCAGATCATGCTGCTTTTGTTTCTATTTAAAAGGTGGCAAATAAGTACATATTTATTTATTTTCTGTTTTACTGGACTTTTAAGACCACCATAATCATGCAATTCTGAGCACTTACAAGAAAAAAAATCATCATACATTAATATGACAATAAATATAACTATTGTTGAAATAATTTTCAAACCAAGGCATATTTATTACATTTTTATCTTGACTTTATTACTTATAAATTTTCTAGTATATTTTCTAGTATAGGATCCAGGGAAGGAATACACGGCAGATAGTCCTTCTTTAGTGACTCTCATTTAGTGACCACCCACAATTGCAATGGTGATGAAAAAGTAATTTTACAACCAATCCTCGCCTTTATGACTTTTGTAGCTCTGTAAAGCAAGAGAAAGCTAACAATCACAAGCAAAGCCACAGTTCCACTTAGTGACCACTTTGCATAATGACTGGGTTGCTGGCCTCAACTAGGGTCACTAAACAAGGACTGCATTTCTTCATTCAAGACAGCAGGAAACACCCCTTCCATAAAGGAGTATAGACTACCTCTCAGATCCAGTTGATCACACTCTCCCAGCTCTCCTTAAGAGTACAGAAGGACACAGATGCAGCACATAAGTGGCAGAAGACATATTACCAAACACTAACCATTTTATTGAAGTCTACAGATTGTCTAGGAATCCCAGACAATATGACAAGATGTAAACCTGGTCACCAAATAAAAAGTCAAGATTTCCATGAATGTCAGGAACATTGTTGGCAAAATGTTGTGCAAAACTTTACCTCTCAGTAAGCCAAAGAGCACGTTTATACTTTTAAGATGTACATTTTACTTATTTGAGGACTCAGGTGGTCTTCAGTTTCTAGCCCGCAGACAATGTTAAAAATTTATATAGTTTTCTAGGTTTTTCAGGTGCAATCTAATTTTTTTTATATTATTTTTTATTAAGGTAAACACAAAACAAAAAATACATACAAACATAGATACATTAAAACAATACGAAAGAAAAAACAGACCAACACTAACTCAGTCCACTGACTGACTTCTAAAAGCTGTTGCATCGGTGGTTATTTTCTATTTTGTCTATTCTTTTCTGTACATATCTATTTCAAATGTTTACTCATTTAGACATTCATACATATCCAAGGTTTCCTTTTTTATAAAAATATCAACTACATCTTATAACTTTCTAGAAATCCTTCTAAGTTTTTATCTACATCCTCATTCTATTTTGCTTCTTACATATTTGTCTGTGTTTCTTGGTGAGATTGACAAACTGTATTATTTGTTGGTACAATCTAATTTCTGCTCACCTTTTAATTTTCTACCTTTTAGTGACAAAGTAAACCATACATTCTATGCTATTAACTATCAAAGGAATATGCTTACCTCTCTTTAATGCTTCCAGAAGAAATGCAAGATTTTCTGCAAAACTACCCTAAAAGACAAGTAAGTTATAAAGATTGATTTGTATATTAAAATCTGAAAAATGGAAACTTGCAATATTGTATCTGCTATCTAGAAATCTGCTTCACTTAAAACTTTGAACAAATAATTACATTTTTTGGAAATGTATAGAATTACAGTAGCTGCAGTTCGTGCTACAAAATAGCTAAACTATTAAGACTAATGTTCTTTGGAATCCTTAAAACTCTCTTATATTTCAATCATCATCCTGAAGCAAAGAATGCACTATTGACTCATGCATCATTTAATTTTGTTTTGCTATAAAAAGAAAGACTTTCCCTCATTTCTGTTTCAAGAACATCTGAAATTCTTTTTTAGATATGAGACACATTAGGGATGTGCCAACTGTTTTGCACACCAATCATTCTATTCAGACACAGCTTTTGAATATTTCGTTCTGAGCAGGAGTGGCACAGGAAGAGAGCAGGGAAAAAGCCAAGGACTTTAATAGCTGAAATAGACTGTTATCTAAATATCTAAATCACAGAGTTGAGTGGCATATAAATTTAAATAATAATGATGGCAACAACAAACTATTTCTGACAATAATTCATAATTTTAGCACTTTAAAAATGAAAAATATCAAATTTGTACAGAATCAGAATTTGACACCTCTTTTAAAAAGTTGCATTATTTCAATAAAACTGAGATTCTCAAATTTTGTGGTGCAATGAATTACAAAAAATTCAGCTAGAACTGACCTTTCTCATTATTTTATTATCACAAATTCAGGAATTTGCTCTAAATAATACAATTTAATAAAAGTTCAATTTAGCCCCTCCCTCAATAAATTGTGTTGTTTAGTCTAATGGGGAAAAAAAATCAATCATTAGAATTTTAGGGTTGAATTGTGAAATTCTTGGTGGTCTCTGAGCTTGGTTGTTTGCTTGCAGATGTTTCATTATACAACTAGGTAAACATCATCAATAGTAGAAACCCCAGTGCCTTTTAGCACTGAAGATGTTACCTAGTTGGGCATTACCCGACTAGGTAACATCACTAATGCTAGTGAGTGTGGGGTTTGCTCCCTGTTTATTTATAGTAGCCTGCCCTGCTAGCATTGGTGGGGATTTGGTTTGTACCCAGGTTTCTACCTTTTCCTTTAACATATACAATCCATTACATTTTCTGAATTCCTGACAATCTTATTTTTTTCAGTTCTCAATATTTTCACTTTTTGATGTTTGTCATATGATATTAAATGTTAGTTTTTTTCAGTAGGCAAAAACAAACTTATTTAGAACAACTAGAAAAATTTATCCTTCATCTCCTACAAGTATTGTTTAATACACATTTTTATCTCAATAGTCATTATTTAATTCCATGTTGTTTTAGGTAAGAAAGACTTTTATTTTTATTTATTTTGTCCCCTTACCCAAAAGGAGAACCAATAGCTAGCTTATTACACAAGCAATCTCAAAATGATAATTATTCTAATACTAACCTAGTACATTATTCTAGTATTCATACTACCATATTAAGCTATATTCTAGTATTCATACTACCATATTAAGCTATATTGCTTAACGCATTGTAAGCCGCCCTGAGTCTCCAGAGAAGGGCGGCATATAAATCAAATTAAAATAAATAAAAAAAATATATGCAGTTCTAAATGTAACTTATTTTTCTTACAAAAACTTTATCTCCAACCACATTCTCCAAATTTAGCTGTCTTGTAATCTCCTTTAAAGCAATTCTACCATTGGTCTGTAATAACCCTACAAGATAAAAGGAAATATATTATTTTCTCTTGATTTCACTTATTAGCTGATACACATTATCTTCAAACAGAGAAAAAAAAACCAAGGTTTATGCAACAGGGAAAGTAAAGTTCAGAACTGCACTGACATAAATTGGGTTTGTGTGTTTCTTTGATGTGTTTAGGTCCATCTTAAAGGAAAGTACCACATGAAATAATTCCACTTGAGCACAAAGCAATTCCCTAATATCAGTTCTTGCATCTCTCATTACTGACCATATGTTAGAGCTACTGGGAATATTTCAGCAACAATTAGAATGCTGCCATGTCTTGATTTAGACATTGTTGCCTCTAAAACAACTTGTTCAGTGAACTAATCATAATTTTCAAAAAGCTATCCTACACTGAAATGGCAGTTAGAAAGCATTATGTATTATTCTATCCCTGCTACCATAGATGGCAGTAACAGTTCTTGTTTCCTATTACTTAATACATTATCTAAATTTAGTCAATCTTCCAAGAAAATCAAGTATGATAATCAGAAATATTACTTACCATTTAAATGTACCTGCAAGACGTTCTCTTTTACCTCCTTCATTTCCAAAAGTTTTTTTAAGACATGACAAACTAACTAGAAAAAAGAATAATCATTTATAGTAAAACAGAATTGTATATATATATATATACTTATACTTTACATTGTCAGTATTCAGAAATAATTATTGCTCTTTGGTTGGATCCCTGATTCTTTTATGAATGGGAGGCTCCCTTAGTTTCATGAAAGTCTGAAATTTATCATAGGTGCCTACTGTAAGAAAAGGGGATGCAATCATTACACACATTGCTCTGGAAAACAGAAATTTGGGGGCTGTAAATAGGATATTTTCTTTTATTCCCTTCCCAGTGAAGCTCAGCAACTTGAAATCTGCGTCAGATGATTGGAAAACAGAATCAGAAAGCTGGATAGAGGTATCTGAGGGGAACCTGGAAAAATATCCTCTTTCCTTCCCTTTGAAGAAACTTGCATGGAATCCAAATACGGTACCTTTTTTGATAGCTCTACATATATGGAATGAAACATACTTCGGATTCTCAATAAAAGCATATTTTAAAAGTATATCTACCATGTAGCACCTGAAATATTGATTGTTCAATAGAAAATGAACACATGAAGAAATCAAAAGAAATCACAATACTTGTTATAGTAATACCCACTGGAAGAGAGGATGTCATACTCATATCAATTTATGTACACTGATGACAGTTTGAGAGCCATTTTGTGATAGTGAAAAAGCACTGTTTAAAAGGACATGATACAACACACTGTTTTGTCTGCTATTTCTTTATCTATTACAGGAGTTAGAAACTCTAGTTGTATTATAGGTTACACTACAGGATTATGGATAATTCTATAGGGTTATTTCACCACCACTCATCTGCTCCATGAGGAAAAAAAGTTTTGATCATATCTGTTATAATCCTACTTTAAAAGTTTTGTAAGCTATCTTGCATAAAATTGCATATATACTTAAAAGTGAAATGTGAACATGTAACAATAAACTAAAACAATTGATATCAGTTTTAAAGAATTTTATTGAATATTTCACAAACTGCCTTCTGCTCAGACTCTTCTTCACCTCATTTGCCTCACAAATCTCTGAGAGTTATTGTAATAAGTTTGGAGGAGTCTTGGGGCAAAAGCGGGGAGGTAAAATCTAAAGAAACAATCAATTCTGCAAATAAACACTGCAGGTAGTCCTCAACTTATAACCTTTATTTAGTGGCTGTTCAAAGTTACGACACTAAACAAAGTGACTTTTGACCATTTTTCACATGACAGTTGCTGCATCCACATAGTCACGTGATCAAAATTCAGACGCTTGGCAACTGGCATGTATTTATGATAGATGCAGTGTCCCAGGATCATTTGATCACCTTTTGCAACCTTGACAAGCAGTCAATGGGGAAGTCAGTTTCCCTTAACAACTGTGTTACTAACTTAACTGCAGTGAATTACTTAAGAATGGTGTCAAGAAAGTTCATAAAATGGGCAAAACTCACTTAACAACTGTTTCACTTAGCAACAGAAATTCTGGGCTCAATTGTGGTCATAAGTTAAGGATTACCTGTATTCCATCAGTGGTTACTTCACTAAATTTGTAATTAAAAGGGGAAAGCTAAGGCTTAATAGATATAAATGCTCTGAATGACAATTATCTAATATACAAAATATAAGCACATTTAAAAGTATTACCAGAGTCTTTCCTGACCCTCGTGGTCCAATAATAAGTACAGAATTGCTTTCACCATTAATGGCAGTATGTTTTATCAGCTCAAGTAACTGTCTATGGGAAAAGACACACATTTCAGCTTCAGACAAGGACATATCTAGGGAACTTTTCAGATACCAATTTCATCTCAAGGGAAAATTAATTATCATTCAACAATTTTAAAACATACAAATACCCAAAGAACCAAATTTCAGCAAATACCTGAAAATTCCCAACAAAATTACTAAATCCATCAACATGTCTTCCAATCATATGGCAAGTTTATAACTCATATTCACTATATGATTGATAAGAGTACGAATAATGAAAGGAATGGGGGGGAAAAAACCCTCCTCTTTAATGGGAAGGAGAATGTCTATATACCATTTATCCAGAGTAGAAAATGGAGCTTTTTTTTGAACTGTAGATAAGAGAATATCTTTAGCTGCATCTGACAAAGGGTTCATAACAAAGTGGTAGCTATTCACTGAATAAGCTTATAAATAATGCAATACTTGTTCCAGGTCTGCTAAAGAAAGCTTCATCTATAACCAAGCTAGCATCACATAAAAGACTAAGGATCATGTTGCTCCTGGGCATGTGTCACTCAGTGCAGCATTCAGAGAAAAAAAACATCAAGGAGCTGTCCTCCAAGACAGGACAACTACTTGGCTAACAGTAATGGATGTAGCAACTAGGTTCCAGCTATTAAGCAACAGATGTCCATATATGGCAACATTTGCAGGTACAACTGTGCTGACAGTAAGTCTAGAGTCATGTTGGTCATGAATGCTGTGGGCTTGATCAGGTTGTAAATGACCTAACACTGCCACTAGGTTTTTTAGGAATCAGTGGGTGATTGGGAGACCAGGGGTCAGACATGCTGATCTTCTAGATCAGGAACATCAAATCATTTTGAGAACTCATCTTTAGAGACCCCTTGATTTCATTTCATCTTATTACTCCTAATACTCAAGCCAGCAAACCAAGTTCTTAAATATTTCTCTAATAGAAAGGCTGAATACTAATAAAACAAACTGGGTATTAATTTATAAGATGTAATCAGAGCACTTGGGATAGGATCTAATAAAGTGGGATCCTGTTTTCCATATGGCGTCTTCAAACACTCCACCCCAACCATATTGCATCCATCAACACCACCAAAATACAAGAAGGCAAAGGAAAATGGAGCTGGCCCTCACCTTTTATAAAAATTCCACCTGGGAGAGAAATCTTCTTGTTCCTCATTGGTTGCTGAATGTTTTGATTTTCCCAGATTTTGACTATCTCTTACCTAGATTGACAGATTTAATTTGATTGATGGTTCAGATTTAGATCCTGAACCTCCAGGAATGTGTTCCTTCCCATTCTAACAAGTGAAGTGTTCTATTAGAACCAGACAGCACAATGATAACTGTTGTGATAATTCAAGAAAAGCAACATATTCATCTGATGTCTTGAATATGTGCCACCAGGAATGCTCTTTTTTATGTTTTTATCTTTTTAGTAAGTCTATGAGATTGTACAAGGCAATATAATTAGATTCAGAACACCTTATCAGAAATGGGGGGAGATCCTTCTGGTTGCAAAAACGAATTAAATATACAAGTCTTTCCATTCTAGTAACTGATATTTCAGTGAGCAGAAGAACATTTTTGCTTATTTTATTTTCCTTCATCCCCAGCAGCATAGCCTCTTTTGTAAACAGCCATAGAGTTATAGGAAGAGAGAAAATAGGAAAATCACATCCCTCTTCCCTCAAATGTAGTGGTACTACATTTGCAGCACTCTGTTCTGTGAAACTCTAAATCCAACCTAATTTGGGGAAGGACAGATCTCTAAAGGTTACGAGGTTCAAATCTCAGGAGATTCATTATGAAACTCTCAAAAACAAAGGAAAAAATATTTTTGCTTACTTATATTGATGCTCAAGTCCAAATAATTTTCCATTTGTATTCAGGTGACAGAATCTTTCGCGTAATATTTTTTGTACCTATAAATATTTAGACATGTTATTAAAACATACAAATTTTCTCCTTTCTGAGGCTTGCAAAGATGTTTAGATCTTATTAAAAAGCATGTTTAGAAAATAATATAATTTATTAGTACCTATAAAGTAATATTTGTAAAGAAAGATATTTATACATCTCCAGGTCTATATAAGATTAAAAAACTACTGATCATTCTGAGTATTAGAATTTGAGAAAAGTGGAAATATAATTGGCCTTGCCATTATTTTCTAAAGCTTTATAGCACTTTCATTAAAAAGCTAAATATAATTTTGCAAAAATTTATTTATGAGGATTAATGCAGGTTTTTTACCTAAAGAGTATTAAAGGATAATCTTAGAAATATGTTCAACATTTTAGAATATTTGGCGCTACATAAAAAAACAAGCCACATTGATTTTCGTAGATGCATTCTCAGAGGGGTAGGATTATGGGTTTTTTTGTTTAATGTTTCAGAAGATATGAACTTCGGAAAAAATTATAAAATGGGTAACATTGATTTACATTTTACAAAAAGCTCAAATAATTGTTAATAGAGATTTAACAAAGCTTTGTAAAATACAAAAAAGAACAAGAGGGATGCTCACCATCTCCTCTCTTATTTATTTGGGTTCTTGAAATAGTGAATAAAGATATAAGACAAGATGAGAGGACTGTGGAGTAAAGATTAAAAAAAAAGACTTCTAAATTAAGGCCTTTGTAGATGGTTTGGTGTTGATTTTGTAAGATCCTTTAAAGTGAATTGAAACATTAATATGAATACTAAAATAATTTGGTGCATTAGCAAGTTTTTAACAACAAAGAGAAGATAAAAATGTTAACAAAGACATGAAAACAGAAGATCAAACAGAACTTTCTCCTCGGTTTTGCGCCAAAATTAATAGTCCAAATTAGTTCCGTTTCTGTTCGACCTCAGCAGTTCTGCACTGTACTCCCTCCTTTACTCCCAGTGATCTCAATCGGCTCGTTCGAGTCTCCGGGCCGACTGTGCTCACCGCGCCAGCCGACTTCTTCCCGAGCCTGGATTGAGGGCTCTTTACGGTACGGCGGGAGATCGCACCTCTCCTCGCCAAAGCTTCCCCTCTTTATTCCCGGTCTCTTCGGGACCGGTCTCCGCCAAAAACAGGCACCAAAGCTCGGAAAATCGGCAACAGAGAGAGAGCGCTTCTCTTCTGTGCCGCCACGACTCTTACGTCACCACCGGAAGTCATTTCTTTTCTTTCCGGAGGGACAGCGTGAAGAAGGAAGATCTCAAAGTGGAACCGGGCGGCAACTGAAAAGGCGAGCAAAGAGGAAGGGGCAAAATACGGAGCAGCGAAGAAAGTTTTAAAAACTTTAAAACAGACAAACGGAGGTGAGGAGAAATAACTTAAACAGAGGAGATTAAAAGAAGAATGGACTCTCTTTTTTTTTCTTTACCCCCGCTGCTAGCTGCCTGAGCGGAAGGAGTGAGAAAATCTTGGCAAAGTAAGGATTACATACAGTGACTGTGCAGAATAGAGGCCGCCATACTGTAACCGGAAAAGACTTCAACAGTTGTAAAAGAACTTGTTTTTTTTTTTTTCTCCTCTTTATTGAAAACATATTGAGGCCAACAAAAACATTGAAAAGCACTGCTCCAACTTATTATTATTTTCTTTACTTAAGTATAGATGAATTAATATTAATGTTATTTATTGGAATTAATCAATTAAGAAATATAGAGTATACCTAATTAGTTTAGAAAATATTTATAATACATAGAGATTTAGAAGTATTATTATTAGAGCATTATATTACGATTAATTAATTAATTACTATAGATTAACTACTATATATTATTAGAATAATTTATGTTTGTGGATTTTATTGAATAATTAATTACTAGATATTAAGATACTAAGAATTGATTAATTGTCTTTAATTGATTATAGTCTTTAATTAGATAAGATATTTATTTATATATATATTTATACTGGTAGCAATATTTATACTCATATTAATATTAATATTTATATTTATATTTATATCTATATTCTTATCACATTCTTAACTGAATTATATATAACTTTACATAGAGAGAATTAATTATTTAAAAGAATTTATCTATTTAAAGAAGGCTTATTGGATCGATCTTTTATAAGGAGAGGGGGGAAAAAGAGAAAAGAAAAGAAAGGAATTATAGAAATTATAGAAATTTGGATGGTGACTTGGGAGAAAGTTGACAAAATACTGGGAGAACAATACAAGATTTTGAAAGAAATGACTAGCACTACCACAACCACGTTGAAAACAGCTAAGAAGCCAACACCATTTTTAACAGGAACAACGGCCTCCCCAGTGACACAGAAAACCTTGGAGGGAATGTTTGCATCAGACAAGCAACCCAGCACACCTAATATGCCAACAATGCAGGCCACGCTCATAACAATTCAGGAAACTATGGCCAAAATGCAAGAGTGTATGACCAGAAACCATGAACAATCCAGAAAAGACATGGACGAGGTAAAGAGAGAAGTCAAGAATGACATTCAAAAGATTGATGGAAAAATGGACTTAATACAAGAAATCATTCAAAAAAATGACCAAAGGATAAAAGAAATAGAACAAAAAACTGAATTGACGGAAGAAAAACTAGAAGCATTAGATACAAAAATGACAGGATTAAATAAGGAACTTGAGAACACCGTGGCCCAATTAGAAATGGAGAAGGCAGCATTCTATTTGCGTTTTCAGAACGTAGCGGAAGACCGGGAGGAAGATCTGACGATGGTAATGGCTGAGATGATAGCAGAGGCACTCCAGAGAGAAAAAGACGAGATAATTAATGAACTAGACGAAGTTTACCGAGTCCACACTAACTATGCACGACAAAACAAACTCCCTCGAGAGGTACACATAAGATTTGTAAGAAGGAAGGTGAGGGATATTGTATATAAGATAACAAAGGACGAACCAATGTATTATAGAAATAAAGAAATAATCACCCTAAAGCAAGTACCTAAAAGAATACGAGATTTGCGAAGAGATTATTGGTTCCTGGCCACGTTACTAAACAGAAGATATATACCATTCAAATGGATAACCCCGGAAGGAATGTTAATAACGTGGCAGGGAAAGAAAATCAAGGTGGACTCGCACAGCAAAGCAAAAGAACTATATGACCAAATGATGGGTGCTGAAGCAACAAATGGTAATAGAGAAGAGGAAGGACGAAATATCAAAGGAAAACAGAAGAGAGATCGGGAAAGAACACTACAACAAGGAGGGAAAGTAGATGAAGAAGAGACCCAGGAAGAGGAAGGAGTGCAGACAAGAGGCAAAAAAAAGGAACAGGAAGAAATAAAGAAGAAACAACAGGAAAGTCAATAAAAAAAAAAAAATGGAACGGACTTTAAAAATACTATCTGTAAATGTTAATGGACTCAACTCACCATCCAAACGACACCAAACTTACAAAAAAATTTTGAAACAAAAATCAGACATTGTGTGCCTCCAGGAGGTACATATAAGAAAACAGGATATTAAATATATACAATATAAAAAATTAGGTAAAGAATACGCTTCATTGGCAGAGGAAAAAAAAAAAGGAGTGGTGGTATATATTAAGGAAGGAATAGACAGTAATATGAGGTATGTGGATACAGAAGGTAGGATAGTCATGGTAGAGCTAAATCTTGACCTCAAAAAGATATTATTGGTAGTAATATACGCCCCAAATAGTCAACAATTAGAATTCTACAAAAAAGTGCATGAGAAAATTATAGAACAAAAAATGGAGAATGTCTGTTTGATTGGGGATTTTAACGCAATCTTAGATGTAAGAAAAGACTATGAATGTGGTCAGCAAAACAAAAATAAAAAAAATATATTACCTAAAACCTTTATGGATATGGTGGAAGAGTTAGATATGGTAGATAGTTGGAGATGTCTTAATCCCGAAGTAAGAAAGTATACATATTATTCGAATCCGCATAAATCATGGTCAAGGTTGGATATGGTTTGGGTAACTAAGATGTTAATAATGGAAATAGAAGAAGTAGATATTTTACCAAATAATTGGGCTGACCACAACCCGATAACGATGAAGTGGAGAGGCCAGCAGAGAAAGAAGAATAGATGGACTATGAACACACAGACACTGCAAGAAAAAGAGTATAAGAATTATATAGAAAAGGAGCTAGAATGGTTTTATAAGGAAAACACAAAGCAACACACTTCCCTACAAAACCTATGGGATACAACCAAAGCATATGTAAGAGGCCTCACGATATCATATAATGTAAAACGGAGAAAAGAGAGAGAGAAAGAATATAATAAATTATTAGAAGAAATTCAAAATTGGGAATGTAATTTACAAAGAAACCCAGGGGATGAAAAAACAAGGTTAAATTGGTTAACAGCAAAACATAACCTAAACATATTAGAGCAGGGGAATTATGTAACAGCATTGAAATATACAAGACAAAACTATTTCGAAAACGCAAACAAACCAGGGAGATGGCTGGCGTATAGGCTGAGGAAGGAAAGAGAAAAAAGAACAATTCAGAAATTACGAGATGATGAGGGAAGGATTCAATGGGCTCTAGAGGGAAAAAAAGACATAATAGTCCAATATTATCAAAAATTGTACGAAAAGGATATAGCAACAGAGGAGGAAATCGAATATTATTTAAAAGGGGAGGGATTGCAAATACTAACAGAGGAAGAAAGAGAATTATTAAATAAGGAGATTACGATGGGGGAATTAAAAGAGGCACTGAAGAGGCAAAAAAATAACAAAACCCCGGGGACAGACGGTTTACCAATAGAATTCTATAAGACATTTGGAGATCCATTAAATGGAATACTGTTAGAAATATATAATGAGGCCCTAATGGAGGCAAAGCTACCCAACACATGGAAAGAAGCATATATTTCCTTAATACCTAAAGAGGGGACAGATACCACATTAATAAAAAATTACAGGCCGATTTCTTTGTTGAATACCGATTATAAAGTTTTCATGAGTATAATTGCCAACAGGATGAAAATAATATTACAAAATAAAATACACCAGGACCAAAATGGTTTTCTGCCTACAAGGCAGATAAAAAACAATTTAAGAATAGCATTGGATGTTTTAGAATATTATGAGGTGCATCCAGAGAGACAGGTAGCACTGATCTTTCTGGATGCACAAAAAGCGTTTGACCAAGTCAACTGGCAATTTATGAAGCAACAAATCAAAAGTATGAATTTTGGAGAAAGATTCACTAAAATGATAACATCGATATATCAGAATCAGAAAGCATGTGTTTTGGTGAATGGTGACCCAACAAAATTTTTTGGAATAAATAAGGGAGTAAGGCAGGGATGTCCACTCTCCCCTTTACTATTTATTTTAACATTGGAAAATTTACTAATCAGAATTAGAGCAAATAAAGAAATTCAAGGACTAAAGATCAAGAGAGAGGATTACAAGGTCCAAGCATTTGCAGACGACCTTGTTTTTTTCGTAGAAAACCCATTAGAAACAATACCAAAATTAATAAAAGAGATTGAAAAATTTGGAAAGGTAGCAGGTTTAAAAATTAATAAAGAAAAGACAAAAATGATAACAAAAAACATGACAACAAAACAGGTAGAGAAATTAGTAAAAGAATCCGGTCTGCAGACAGTTAAAAAAGTTAAATACCTAGGGATAAATTTGACGGCCAAAACGACAACAATAAAAGAAGACAATTATGATACTTTAGTCCAGAAAATAAAGGAAGATTTAGAAAAATGGGGGAAACTAAAATTGTCTTTATTGGGGAAAATAGCAGCAATAAAATCAAACATACTGCCAAGACTCCTTTATTTATTCCAAACAGTTCCAATAAAATTAGATAAGAAATTCTTTGATAATTTGGATAAAATAACAAAAAAATTCGTGTGGGGAGGGAAGAAATCAAGAATAAAATTGAATATACTACAAGATGATAAAAGTAGAGGTGGATTTGGACTCCCGGCATGGGATAAATATTACAAGGCCGCCAGTTTATTATGGATTAAAGATTGGATAACCTTAGATAATCAAAGATTGTTAAATTTAGAAGGGCATGATTTAATGAAGGGATGGCACGCTTTTATATGGAGTTCAGGAAATAAAATATATAAACATTTTAATAACCATACAATTAGGAGATCTTTAATTAACACATGGCTACAGATTAAACAAAAACACTACATGAAAATTCCCGGCTGGCTATCGACTATAGAAGCAATAACTCACCCCAACATATTATCAAAACAAAAGATTCTAAGATACAGAGAAATAGTAGATGTTCAGGGGAAATTGAAAACTAGGGAAGAGCTCAAAGAACAAGGAATAGGAATAGACTGGTGGCCCTACTCGCAAATAAAAGTAAGATTCAGAAAAGATCAAGAAGAAGAAGGAATAGATTTAAAACAAAATCGATTAGACAAACTATTAGAATCAAAAGAAGGGAAATTAATTTCAAAAATCTACAAATATTTACTCGAATTCGATCTGGCAGAAGAGTTGGTCAAAGGGCAGATGATAGCCTGGGCGAGGAACATAGGGCATAATATACAATTAGAAGATTGGGAAAGAGCATGGGAAGATAACTATAGAATGACAAAATCAGTATCATACAAAGAAAATCACTATAAAATGTGGTACCGATGGTATCTGCCACCCGCAAGGTTAGCAAAAATGTATCCAAATGTGAACCCGGCCTGCTGGAAATGTAAAAAAGCGCAGGGAACTTTTTACCATGCTTGGTGGCTTTGCCCAAAAATCAAAAAATACTGGAACAAAATAAAAACATGGATATTAGAGATAACAAATCACGAAATTGAATTAACACCTGAAGTCTTTTTACTCGGCATGATCAATAAGAATATTAGGAAGGACATAAAATACCTAATACTCCACATTATAACAGCGGCAAGATTAGCGTTGGCACAACTTTGGAAAATAGACCGTTTGCCAACTGATCAGGAAGTAATACAGAAAATCTATGTATGCGCAGAGATGGATAAATTAACCCTAAAATTACAGGATAAGGAAGATTCAAAATACTTTAAAATATGGAATAGCTGGTACCAGTGGATAAGTCAGAGAGAGGGAATGTTTAGAGATGAAAGTTAGGAGAAATTAATGTAAATAAACAACTGCACTGTCAGAGAGATATAGAAAGAAATAAGTCACCGTGTGTATATATATATATATATGTATATATAACATTAGAAAGTAGTTGATAGATGAAGTTGAGCATTATATATGTATAGTATATGTACTTGTAATTTGTGTGTTTGATTAAGAAAAACTTGTTCAGTTTTTCTTATAATTGTTTTAAATGTTCTTTTTTAAATACGAATAAAGTTTGTTTAAAAAAAAAAAAAGAAGATCAAACAGAACTGATGAATAAAATGGGCTTTAAAATTGAGGAAAAATATTGTCACTCTGGCAAATATGAATTATATGTTATTTCAAAATAATTATGTTAAGACATGGAATGAAGTTAAAAAAGAAATGTTAAAATGTGAGAAACTACATTTTTGGGGAAAAAGTTTGTGATTAAGATGAATGACTTTCCAAGAATGTTTTTCTTTCAGACAATACTTGTTTTGATGATAACTGGTGCACTATTTAAACAGGATATATCTAAACTTATGTAGCAGGGGAAAAAAATGAGTTAAATGAAGTGGTTACAAGATGCAAAGGAAAGAGGAGGATTAGGTCTACCTGATTTAAGATTTTATTTTATAGCTTGCTGTTTGATTTAAATCAGGGGTGTCAAGCTCACGTCGCCACGGGGTCATCATGTGATGTATCTTTTTTCCTCTTCGCTAAACCAGGCAAGGGCATGGCCCACGCATGACGCATCTGGCCCATGGGCCGCAAATTTGACAGCCCTGATTTAGATGAGAGAGTAGGTGTTCCTGAGAAACAGGAGGCTCTTAGAGTTAGAAAGACCTGAGATTTGGGTGATGTAT
The DNA here is from genome assembly GCF_059756535.1 of Pantherophis guttatus. Classification (NCBI taxonomy): domain Eukaryota; kingdom Metazoa; phylum Chordata; class Lepidosauria; order Squamata; family Colubridae; genus Pantherophis; species Pantherophis guttatus. The sequence goes on from NC_142063.1 coordinate 140,873,543, forward strand.
TTGTGAAAATGACATCTATTAATTATGTAATTAACCAACTGTATGACAGAACCTAACACAAAATCTAAACCAGGAAAAAACTCCATATCCGACAGAATGCTCCAAACAGTAAATGGACATTAAACATTAAAGAATTCATTAAACCCAGGCCCAAAATATTCCATAGGGCCAGGGTTACCATAGAAAAGCATCTCAGCTCATTAGAAGACATTAGATCTGTCTTCTGCTGACTTTAACGAGGCTTTCTTAACTGTAAATTGTTAAAATTTGGACAAAAGAGCTATTTTTTTTCTCAGCTGTTCCAAAAGGATGAGCCAAAGGATTATAAACCTTAAGCGAATGCAGTCATGACAAGCATCTCCATGCCTCAAGCTCCCTCACATGGATTGCTGGATCCAATGAAGTTTCTCCCAGGTGAGAGGTTTTTGATATGTCAAAACAATTGAAGGAGGTTGTTTTGCAACTAACTAATGAAAAGGCATAGCAGGAAAAAATTACCATTTTCAATTGCATCTAGAAAATTATTGGCAGCCAGTGTAAAGCACAGAGAATTAATGTAATTTGATGGGAGTATTAAGTGTCTAACATGTAGGCTGCTCATTCTGGATTAAGTGCAATTTCCAAGTGATCTTCAAAGCAGACTCATTGTACAGCAATGTTACTTACAATAACCCAGAGGGGACAAAACACTCTAGCAGGTTGGGTTGCAAATGGCTTATCAATCAGAGCTGGGCACAAGACTCTGATTATCATTACCCTTTGACTTTACAGTAGTCATGAATCACAAAGGACCCCCAATCATGGTCAACTTTGAGCTACACCACTGGAACTAACAGGTACCAACTCCACCTTATTTGGGTTTAATTTATGAATGTTTTCTTGACTTCAAATCTAATATCCAGGCATGGGAAGAAGACCTCTATTGCACACAGCTTCATATTCCTAACAAAAACCCTCATGCAAAATGTCCCCTTTGCTAGGGAAATCCCTTTTATACAAGTTACTTGTCTATTAGGACAAATCATTGAGCTGTATTTTCCCTTGTATTTAAATATGAAATTGTAAGAATGTTACAATTGTTAGTAAGAATATTACTAACCTTTGAAATGCATTCCCCATTTGTAAAGCTATCTTCCTTCAACTTCCGTTTGCTCATTTTAGTTCACATTCTAAAAGGATAAAATATATTACGGAATTTAATTTCATGTTTAAAGTAATAATTATTCCCTATTTGTTTAACCTAGAATAGCAAAAATATTTATAAAATTTACAAAACTATACTGTTAGTCACATGCAATGCCATTTAGACAGAGACAAACAGAAATTGTGAGTCATTACACAAATTTACACATTATTCAGTTTAAAATTCAGTTGTAAAAAATGTTCAGATCCAAATCTCCCTTCAATAACCTGATTTCTCTTCAAAAACTGACTTGTTATTTCTAAAATCACATGCCTTTTGAAAACCCAATCCTGAAGGCTTATTTTTTGGTGTTTAGTAACAAAAAAAGAGAGCAAGACATAAAAATGATAATGATAGTCAAAAAGAAAAAAGAACACAAAAATGCATTAACAAAAATATGACAAAAAGCATGTCATCATAAGACAACTACAATTCTATACATATTTGCCTAATGGAATTATTCAAGTACATGTATATTTCTAATATATATCTTTTTTTTAACCTACTGTATTCTGTATAAATGAATTTCATAATCTAATCTTGAAGGCTGTGAGGTGAGGTCCTTGGCTGTTATATATATGAATGCCCTCTGTAAGCTGTACAACAGAGTGACTCTGGGAGGTGAACAATAGATAAAAGTGTGAAAACAAAACACAGGTAGTCCTTGACTTATGACTACAATTGACTAGCACTTTTGATGTTACCTCATTTGAATAATGAAATGTATGCAAGAAAATAACCAAGCTCAGAGAGCAGTAAGGACCCGACTACAATTGGACCAGAACGTGTCACTAAGCTATGAGATGTGTCACCATGTGATAATACCTATTTTACAATGTTTGTCACAGTTATTAAGGAAACCACACACTAGTTAAGTGAATGCAACTTCCCCCATTGATTCTGCATATCGGGAGCCAACTGGGAAGGTTGCAAATAAGGATCATGTGATCCCAGGACATTGCAACCATCACAAACACATGCTGTTGCTAAGTGCCCAATGTGCAATCACATGACTCAGAGACACCATAATGGTTGAAAATGAAAGGACCGTCATAAGTCACTTTTTACAATGTGGTCATGTCAAGGATTACCTGTAACATAAAAGTCAAAACAATGACTTAAATAGCTGTAAGGGGGGAAAATCCTGAAAAAAACACACATGTAGAAAATACAGTATGATAAAGCCACCAAAAAAAGCTGGGTTGGGGGACTAACCAACCTCACATATTGGACTCAACTAGCATACTCAGTGCCTGAAGGCCAAATCAGGTCTTCAAGGTACAATGGAAAGCTAACATCTGAATCTTGGTGGTAGGTGACATGACAATTAACCACAGGATAAATAAAAGGCTACTCAGAGGTGCCTGAGCATCTTGATGTTTACTGTCAGATGCATGTAACTACTAGAAAATGCTTAAGTACCCACAATTCTTAACAGCAATGTTTTTCATTACTATTATGGAAGTCTTTATTCCATACTAACAATTCATAATATCTGTACAATTTTTTACTACCATGGTTGCATTATCTTTACAGACCTGCTAAAAATACTCGGTGTCCGAGACTTGCAGTATAGAGTTCATTTTCAAATGTAACATAGACAGAACTTTGGATCACTAGTATCAGCAATTCCCAAATCCTATTTTTGTATCATATAAAGGGAGCATATTCACATATCAAATTGTGAAAAGAAACTTCCAGATACCTCTTTGAGTTAACTATAGTCTGCTCAATAAATTTAACAATCAGTGAAATAGTATGAAAGAAATAACCTTTTAGAGTTTACATTTTTAGGAAACATTTCTGCTTCATTTTTCCCCATAAGCTTTGTGAACAAAAGGCATTTAAAAAAAAACCTACCCTAGAATTGTGGAGGTATGTAAAAGTTTCATTTCACAATTTGATATATGAATATGCTCCCCTGGTATAATACAAAAATAGGATTGGGGAACTGCTGACACTACAAGTGATCCAAAGAGTAATTTTCAATGAAATGGGCGGCTCAATAAATTTGTTTAATAGTTAACTATTTATTAAACATATTTATTAAATAGTTAACTATTTATCAACTATTTATTAAACACATTTATCTAGCCACCCATTTCACTGAAGATGACTTTTTCACCTCCCACAGCACAGTCACAACCTGTATCTATTTTTATGTTAAAAATAACAGCAGGGACCCGATGGCTGAGTTAGCGTTTTGAAGAGTTCAATAAACGGCCAGCCCAGCTACAGCCTGGTGAATATAAGCCATCCCAAGTCAGTGAAATCGGTTCGCATCCTAAAATCGTCCAGTTCCTTCCACCTGAAACTATCTAAGAGGGAGCAGCATCAAGTCAGTCGCTTATCAAAAGGTCTACGAGAAGGGATATTAAAACCTCAGGAGCAGGAAACGAGAGCAAATCGCCTTCGGCGGATCTCGAAAAATAACCTGCCATCTTTCTCCCTCAGGACGTGAGGTCTCCAATCATCTCAATCTGGGCCTTTTTTTGAAAACCTACATTCAGGATGATCCTAGCCTGAGGAAGCGACTCTTCGGATTCAATTTGCAGCGCCGTTTCCTCAGAAGTAACCCCAAGGAGGGGAAAAAACCGGTCTGCTCGTTTCCCTCAGGCGCCTCAAAAGCCTCCTTGAGCTGCCTTGGAACCGCGAGCCCAACTTTGCCATTCTCAAAAATCCCGTTCATAAAACGAGGACCAGGCGACGCGGGATTCCAGACTCACCGGGCCCTTCTCTACTCAGCTCCCCACCCCCTCACCCGAGTTTCCCCCTCTTTTGGGCCCAACCGCAGAAACTCTCCCCGGCGCGAGCCTTTACCTCAGCGAAACCGCTTCAAACCTCCCAGCAAACACCACGCACGCGCTTCCCGTGCGAACTCTCCCGCGAGTGCGCACGCGCGTCACGGCCATTCTACAACCTGACTGCATAACAAGCCTGCCTGTCTGTCCGTCGCGGGCCTTTTCAAGGCTCTCTTCCTTCTCGCCTCCGCACACTCCCCCCCCCACCCCCACTTCCGCTCGACGCGCCGATTTTTTTTCCCCTCCCACCACTTCCGCCCCCCCCCTTTCTTCCATCTTTGCGGAATCTTTTTCCGGGTTCGCTTTTTAAGGCGCGGGGCCTTGTGGGAGGAAACTTTTCCCTCCCCCTCCTTTAACCCAAGCGAGCTCCCACGGGGCGCATGCGCACTGACAGCCTCCCATCTTTCTCCCAGCCAGAGAGAGCCAGAGCCTCAGCAGCAGCAGCAGCAGCTGATGATGAAGAAGAGAGGGAAGGGGGAGACTGGGGGGACCTTTTATTTATATTGTTAAAGGGACAGAGCACTAATTCCACCTTGAATTGGTTTGCGGGGGGGGGGAGCTTAGCTCCGAGAAGATTTGAGTTTCTCCCCCACCCCCAGCCTAGCTAGAGGATCCCAGAGAGACCCTAGTGAGAAGGGAGAGTTTCTTCCCCCGCTTTGGCCGTCAGACGAGAGGAGAAAAGAGACCTAAAAGCCTCTTAGCAACACAGCTCCGTCTCCTTTACTACTGTTGCTGCTGCTGCTGCTGTTTGGCCCTGGCTGAAGACACCTCAACACACACACACACACACACAACACACACACACACACAGAGGAGCAGCAGCCACCAATTCACCAGCTCTCTCCCCCCCTCGATCCCCCTGCTCTCCCCTCCTCCCCCTTTATTACCCTTTGTGTGTGTGTCTCTTTCTCCACTGCTCCAGGAAAGGAAATAAAAGTGGGGTGCAGCCAAGGTAAGCTGGTCTCTCTATATGCAAAAGGGAGGTAAGGCAAGCTTGTGCCTTCTCCGACCCCACAATTTCACTCCCGAGGCGAAGCGATCTGGATAGTGGGAGGGTGTTTGTTTTCTTGATATTCTCTCTATCTATCCCTCCCTCCTTCCTTCCTTCTCTCGTTTTCTTTTCTGTTTCTACTTTTGAGCACAGGGAGCAAGAGGTTCGTGTGTTGCTGGGAGAAAAAAAAAAGTAATCCCTTGATTTCTGTTTTATTTTTAGCAAGCACAGATTGAAAGGTGTTTGGAGGGGGCAGTTGTTTCATTTGAATTAATATAGGAGGTAGATAGGTGTGTGTTCATTATTATTATTATTATTATTGCTCCTAGTTGTGTGCAGTGAAGCCTTTCATGACTGGTTTTTTTCTTGTTTTGTTTTTTTGCCCTTGCATATTTATGGCTTCCAATGAAACCCAAACTGCCATAGATTGGTAGCTTTTTTTTTTTTTTTTTTTTTTGCTTTGTGGGTGATGTTTGGATGCAGGGAGATAGAAAAGTCCTTCCGACAGCTATTCCACCGTTTTTTGTAGAAAGATTTATGAGCATTTACTGTTGGTGGTCTTGAGAAGTTGGATTCAGGCTATGTAATAGCAAATGGATTAAATCTGTTACTTGGATAATTTTGCTTTGAAGCGGTATTGAAATATTTTGAAATGTATTTTGCAACAATATCAGAGTACATTAATTCTTGAACCTCTTTCTTCCACAGTTGCATTTATTAAGTTATGACACTTCTGAAACCCAGGCCCTTTTTATGGTTACGTATAAGCAAAATAACATTACATCTATTTATTATTGTTTATTTTGTGAATTAATGTATCAATGTCTAAGGACTTAATGCAGAATTTATTCTCAATATTATGTACATTAGTGTTCTACTAAGGATTCATTAGTTTAATTTGAGTAGTTAAAACTCAAAGATGCTTATCTAAAGGAACTGCTACCTATACAGGGGTTAAGAATCCTACCTCAATCCTAGGGTCTACTTATGTGTATATATAAATCTTATTAATTTGAAGGAATATATTTGTGTTTTATATTAAATTGATTCCATTGCAAAGTTTGGACTTAATTTGAAGTTGGAGAAGTAGAAAACTCCAATTCCAAATCTTGCTCCTATGGTTTGGTTGGTTCTGTTGTGAAGTTGCTGGGATATTTTTAATGGTTTTGTTAAAGTAAGAGAATATTGTATTGTTGATTATATTGTTATACCTGCAAGGTATATTTGAACTGTGATATGTGCACAGATGGCCCATATATCTCAGTAGGCCTTGGTTAGGGAATCTAACCAAGTAACTTGCAGCTTCATATATGTTGCTCCCTTGCTTATCATTTGAATTTTTTTAAAAAACCCTCAATTCTTCCTAGAGCAATGCTCCCTGATAACATGTATTCATTGATAAAAGTGTCTTTCCTAACTTAATTGTCAATATAGACAAATATTTTTGAACAAGTCAGATGCTTGGTGAAAAAGCTTACTTGGAGTTCAGTTGGGCATACATATTTTAAAAATGTTGAGCTTTAGTTTTGAAGAAAATTTTATGTTCAGCTCTTAGAATGTAGTAACAAGCAACTTGCTCTATGAAAAAAAGTGTAACACTATAGTTTGAATACAGTAATTTAAGTTGTACCCTTTTAGGTAAAAGTTCTGGGATATCATTTTTTAAAAAAACAACCTTGTTTGTGATCATTCAATTTTTCTTGAAGAATGTATAAAAGTCTCAGCATAAGAGCAACTTTAGGTAATACTCTGACAAGTTCTACTTGTGTTCAAATAGGTTACATAAATTCACATACATGGAATTATTTTCATTAACTGCATAGTTAACATTTAATATAACTTATGAATATTAAAGTAATGCTAATAACTATTCAGTTAAGCATTAAATTCTATAGTTTCATATTAATTTCCAGTATATACGTATTGTTAGCAAATAACTAGTCTTTAACAACTATATTTTAACTAAAACTATATTTACTTAAATATGAATGGATTTATATTCAGTATTAAGCACATTGCAATCCTATACAGTATTTGAGAATAAGTATTAGGTATGTTTGCTACCTTGAGTTATTTTTTTAAAAAAACAATAAAGGCGTGGTATAAATAAATAAATAAACCTCACTGACTGAATTTGATTTAAAATTACTATGCATAGGATGTGGCTGCAAAATAAAAAAATTATAAATCCTGTTTAAGTTTTGATTGTGAGCTGTTAACTAGATTTCTTCATTTAAAACAATATATTTAATTATGGATAGGCCTTTATTTCAGAGTGTTATTTTTAATAAAGTAGACCTTTATAAATTCTGAAGTTAGGTTGTATGCTTCCTTGGGAGGTTTGTAGTGCAAAATGTACAAGGATTAATATTTTGAAAGGTGATTCTTTGTATTAATCTGTAGAATATTTTAAATTTGAAAAATTTTGATCTAGGAAGCCTGATATGAGCACAAAGCTTAGTTTTCAGCTGAAAATAGCTCTCATGATCTTACTGGAAATATCCTAGTGCTGATTTGACCATTCAGGAAGTGTTTTGAGTTTGAAACAAGAGGGTCAAAATACTTCTGGAAAAGTCAGAACACCCCATTTTGAATTCCTTGAACCTGTATCTTATAATTACAGAATATAAAAGTAGACTGTAGTTTGAAAACTGCAACTGCTGTATAACATATTTTTTTCAGAAAAATATTCCCAGATTCAACCCCTGGCACTTCTATCTAGACCTGAATAATGTTCTTTTTGGAAAAATGTCTACTTTGTATGAAGCTTTTGAAAGTACACAAAAATGGAACTTAAAAACAGTATCAAGCTTTATCTGTCCACAGTATGATTTGAATTATTTTAGAATAATACAGCTGAGAGTCAGCTTGATGTGATGATTAAGATATTGATCTAGGAACAGGGAGATGCAGATTTTATCTTACCCTCAGCCATGGAAGCTCAGTTGGTGATTTTGGGCCATTCTCAAACCAATCTACCTCACAAGATTGTTGTGAGAGGAAAAACAGAAAAAGAAATTGCTCTGTATGCCTCCTTGAGTTCCAGAAAGAAAGATTAAATATAAATCTAACCAGTAAATAAGTAATCATCACACATATAGCTTTAAAGTGTTTCATGGAGCTCTTTTATGCGAGTAACAATTTCTGAACTATACAGTCCAAGTTAGTTTAACATGACTGAAATTCCACAGATCTCCTTCATTAAATATTTTCTTACTTGCAAGGTTTCCTGCAGATGGAAAGCTGGCATCTATACAACCAAAATGTGTCTTGGTTTGATCGATAATGCTTGGCCACTGAAAGATGGGCAAGTTCTATGTTTTGTATATTTAATTAGGAGTAAGATCCATTCAAATTAGTGGGACTTAATATGGATGATATGTGATGGTTCAGTTTACACAGGCATCTTAGTTTCTGTTTTCTGGGTCAGCATAAAGAAGTTATTTTTCAAATTACAAGAAGGTTCACACTAAACTATCAGTATATTTTTCTATAGTGCCAGTGTTTATACTTGTGCTAGTACTGTAGTTGTCATCTAGACATCACTCTTCAGTTTCAGCCAACATGGAGAGCAGGATATTAGTTTATTGAATATAGGCTTTTTCTGTGAATCAGCTGTTTGGGGGACAAACCTTGAGAAAGGAACTGTCCAAACAGATTCTCAACTTCCACTTACTTGTAAATTTTAAGTTTTTGTGTGCGTGCGCGTGTTGGTAGTCTTAAAAGTTATTGTTTTGGTAGAATGTTTAATTATTCACATAGATTGCTATGTGAACTTCAGTAACCTTCTGAAACCTACAATATAGCTAAGTCATAGAAAATGAATAGTGGCCATTACAAATGGAATTGTGTCTAATGATTTTATTACATTTCAATAACATCAACATTTCTGACACTTATTGTTTTGGAATGGTACTAGGAATAATTATGTTATTGATAAATGAATGTAATGTTGGCAATGCTAAATTATTGAGTTATAAAATTATTAAGAGCACTTGGTATGTTCCATTCCACTCATTTTGGTGAGCCTCTGACAGTTGAAGCTGACTTGCTCCTTTTAAGAAAAGCTAAGGGAAATGCTCCATTACACCCACCAAAGAGGCCTGACGAGCTCTATCCAAGGCCATACTATATCTCCCCAAGTCATATATCTGTCAGTACTCTAGTGTAATGTTGTATTACAAAACCTGTGCAAGGGATTTCTTGAAGAAAAAAAAAAAGATAGGAAGACCTGAGCTAGGCTATTTTTAGCAGCAAGCCCTGTTATTTTACTGCATCCAATTTATGGATTTCTGGATCATAGAAAAAACTTTCTTTAACATTTTTGTTCTAGTGTGTTAATCAATGAATGCATTAACTCATGTCTTTACTTTTGTGTTAATTTTTCAGTCCTGTTTTCTGTATATTATTCCTTGTTTAAAATTTGTTTTTAAAGTATTCTGAATAAATAGAGAGTTGGACTAGAAGACCTCAATTGATTGATTGAATGTCAAAGCATTTGAGTATATTTCATGTTTCTCTGGAAATCAATTAGGAGGTTTTCATTGAAATAGTCTGGCCTATCCTTCCTAACCTTGAAAACAAATGCAAACATATTTTGCATATTTTACATATATTTTGACTTTTGACATCACATTCCACTGTATATATACACCAGGGAAAGAAATTTCCCAGCTGAACTGATCACACATTAATACTGTCTTTTATTCCACCCATACTTTTTCAATAACAGCCAACAATATTTACAGTAGTAGTTTCTTGCCTTAACTTCTTCATGTCTTCTGTAGGTTCTTACTGACCTACAGAATAACTCAGGTACATAAAGGGCATTTACCTCTACTGTCTTCAGCAATGGGTCTTAGTTAGGTTCTCTTTTCTATTAAAAAAAAGACTTTGTGATCAAGTGCCTTTAATACTGCAGGTTCCTGGGAGCTTCTTTCAACCAATTCAGGCATGGACATTGGCATTTTAGATTTCATGCTAAACTTACAAACTTTATTCTTTTGGGTAAAACATATTCTGACATTTCTGTGAATTGTAACAAAAGGACAGGTCTAGTGAGTGGACGTGTTTCATTTTTTGATATTATATTATCTGTATGGCATACTTGACATGCGTTTTCTTCAGCTCTACTTCTTTGTTATTAAACTCAATGTGCGGTAGAATCCAATAAGTGTTTCAATTCCCATATCATGTTGTAGTGATGGTGCAACTATTGAAAAAGCTTCATTGATGGAGTTTGGATCTAATAATATTTGCTATAGAATATCTGAAGTGAACTAATCCTGAGGACAGGAAATATAGGAGAAGATATGGCAGATTCTGGGTATGGAATGAAAAGAGGAATCAGCCTAGAATCCCTATGTAGTCACAAGCGAACTAAACCTAACTTTACTTGAGTGCCATTGACACTTATCTGACTTTAACCAGGTACTGATTATTAGTTGAGAAGATTTCTATGCATAGGCTTTTAGCAAAAAGTTGACTTAATTGAAGCTTCACATTTGGACTTTGTCTTTTGCTCCTGTCAGGAAATGACATAGAAAAAACTGATTTATTCTGCTCTTAAATGTAATCAAATCATTTGATAATAAAAAAAATGTATCTTTTCCCTTTCTTAGTAAAGTCCAAGATGCCTGTAGAATAATGCAAAGAAGCTCAAATCTGTGGTCCTGAATATTTTCTAAAACTTTTATTCAACATCCTATGATACAAGAACAAAAAGGTCTAACCAGACCTGGTGAATTTTGTTTTGAAGGGTTTTGTTTTTGCTTTTTCTTACTAAATAGCTCTAATCTTTTGGTATTCTGGTATTAAAAAATTAAGCTCAGTGGCATATGTTTATTAAAATTACATTTGGAATCAGTTTTGTATCCGATCCTAGGCTTGCTAAAAAGTCACGGGCCAATATAAATTAGAGGAAAGGGTTGTTACTAAGGTCTTATGAATGAATTGCTTAAGGGCATAGGTTATTTATTTTTTCATTTATTTATATCCCACCTTTATTATTTTTGTAAATAATTCAAGACAGTAAACATATCCAACACACTTTCTTTCTCCTCTTTTCCCTACAACAACCATATGAGGTTGGGCGGAGAGAGGGCCTGGTCCAGAGTCACTTAGTCTCCCATTTTCTAGCCTGGTCTTTAACCACTAGACCAAACTGGCTACATATAGAGAGATGATTACAGTGAAATAGAACCATTGTGATAAAAAATAGTTGTGTAAAATCTTTTTTGCTTAGCTGCCATAATTTTTCTTTGTCCTATTTTATTAAACATATAACTTTTTCTAAAAAAAATTGATAAATGAGAACATTTCAAAGTCAGTAGCAGAAGTTTAACTATATATAGACAGTTTGGTCTAATGGTTAAGAGCAAAGCAAAGAGAAATAGCATAATCAGGGTAATTCATGATACAGAAGAAAGAAAAATCCCTATTTTGAGAGAAAAGAACTATTCTCACCGAAATTGTCTGGTTCTTGTCTCTGCATCATCCAAATCTGGACATCCTGCTTCTACCCATTTACCTTTATTCTTATGAATACGAATAAGTGGCAGTGGGAATGTTATTAGCATTCAGCAGGTTATTCTGGGTAGTACAGATTATGACTACTGTACCTGAGATATGTAGGATAGCATTTGGAGAAATTAATAACAAAATGTCATGATAAAGTATTAATCAGTATTCAATTAGGGGGGACAATATGAATATATGTGTTGGCTTTTTGATGCTCTTTTTTCTTTTTTTAATGTCTAGATTATTTTGTGTTTTTTAAATTTTTTGTCCCTTTTTGGATTTTTTGGGGAGTTTTATATTTAAACCTTGTCTTGAATAAAATTTTATAAAATAAATGCAAATAAAACTTGAAATAAATAAATACTCTACCAAGACATATATACTTTCTCTTTCACTATTGGAAGGCTTTTGTGAATATATATATATATATATGTGTGTGTATATATGTGTATATATATATATATATATATATATGTATGTATGTATGTATGTATGTATGTATGTATGTGTGTATGTTTTTCTTCTAGCCAGGTTTTCCCTACATAGCCAAGGTTTTTTTGTAGCTCCAGCTCAGTAGAATCACATCTACTCGGTTCTGGGCTTTTTTCCTTTCTGACACCTAGCAAGCTCTAACTCTAACTCAGAAAAGAAAAAAGCCCAGAACCGAGTAGATGTGATTCTACTGAGCTGGAGCTACAAAAAAACCTTGGCTACGTAGGGAAAACCTGGCTAGAAGAAAAACACACATAAACCCTACGAAGAAGTAAGAACATATATATATATATATATATATATATATATATATATATATATATATATATACACAAAGATGTTTCATACTGCTTATGAGCAGTAGCATTATTGCATTTTGAAATGATTTTTTCTAAATTAATTATTTTTAATGATTATCTTTTATTATCTATCTATCTATCTATCTATCTATAAGAACAAAATACCACTCACGCATCATCACAAAATCTCCAGAACCATAAAGCCTATATACTTGAAATTTGCCACGTATGTTCCTCTTGGCTTCTAGGTGCTTACTAAGAAAGGATTTTTCGAAATGACCATCAGAGCATTAGTATTTCCTATATTATTATTAACATGCTCTGATGCTACTCCCCCTCCCCACTTGAAAAGAAATCTGTTCCAAATGCAAAACACAAGCAGAGGAGAGGAGTTTCAGTTTCAGTTTTACTTTCACATCAGCAAGCAGGGGATAGGATAGGGGAGGCTTCTGTGGGGCAAGCCTGGGGGAGAGAAAGGGATAGGATAGGGGAGACTTCCGTGGAGAAAGGCTGAGGAAGAGAATGGTATAGGATAGGAGACGTTTCTGTGGGGCAAGGCTGAGGGAGAGAAAGGGAGAGGAGAGGCCGATCGTAACTACTCATTAATTTTCAAGCTGTAAGTGTTGATTTATCAAGTCCATTCACATAGTTTCATAGTGGAGCACGGGTATTCAGCTTATACATTTTATCTGAGAATGCCAAAATCTCATCAGAGGAAAGGGGAAAAAATCTTTATCTAAAATCTCTGAGCATTTCATAAATGGTCGAGATGGGCAGCACATAATGTAAATCCCATAAATAAATAAATAAAATATCTGTGACAAAATAGACACAGTGATCAGTCTTCTCTAACAACAACTTAACTTTAAACAAATGTATTTTTGCTTCTTTCTTGTCAATTGTCTAATTCCCTGATTCTTTTAAGAATCTTTTCCCTATAGTTTTTTTCCCAGTTCTACAGCATCCTTTCTAGAATGATGCAAATAGTATTATGTGTAATGTTGCATTAACAAGCCGGGTGATACCATTTTACTATTTTATTGTCTGCTTCTTTCCTAAAATTTCCTTGACTGAATTGCCAATTTTCTATTCGATATTTAATACAATCCCATGATCATTTCCATAATCTGAAACATGGGGATGTTCTGTTAAAAAGAAGCCATACTTTATTTATTTAGAAAAATAAGGAGTAATTTTATTTCAATGTATTCGCCATGCGGTTTTCCCATTTACAGTGATAGTAGCTTATTTAATACTGTATCAAATTTATCTGCTAAAATGTGATTTATTCAAAGATTTATCATTTTTGAAAGTGGGGTTCTGTGGTTTCTTACCTACAAAGATTTTTAAAATGCTGTGCAACTAAAAAATATTGTGTACATTAACTTAACGAGATATATCTTCAAATAGATATTCATACCTGTCTTCCTTAAAAGATTATAACATGCAAAGAATAAACTATAATCACTTTTAAATGAAACAGTTATATGTGAAAAGAACAAGTGCTTATGCTTGTTGGCTGCTTTACTCAGTTGCCCTGAATTGACAGTTTTAATTTCTTTCTGTATTAGATCAAGAAATATTTTATAAGAAAATGCTTAAAACAGGCACCAACTTTTGTTCTCGTTTCGGAGAAACCTATTGCAAAACAATGTATATTTTAAAAGTTGGCAGAGATAAAAATTGCTAGCAATTTAATTTTTCCAAATTTGCTTAGGTATAATAAAGATACTGAGTTACCATTTCATTTAAATTGTAGATGCCTCAAAGAATCCATAGACATTACGTTACAACAGGTATTATGTTGGTGAAGATTCAGACTTGAAGGGTTTCATCTTTGTTTAAATTTAGGGAGACTATAAATTATTTTTTCCCCACTTAGCTTATGTTTTTATATTCTGTGCGAATTGTTTTTTTAAGAATTTTATTTAAAATGGTAGCGCTCTTAGAATGCCAATGCAGAAATTACTTTAATATTAACTTTTTTTAAAAAAAAGCTCAAAGTTCAGTACGTCCTTTTCAGAACAGCCATTACATACCAAGTCAGGATATACCTCTGGTTTAAACTCAACTCAAAGCAATGGGGAAACGTATGATCGAGTAAATCCATGAACTATATTATTTTTTAAATAAAATCCTATAGTGGTTAGAAACTTCCTGTAGTAAATTCATTTTCCTTGGTATAATAAATTGCTGAAGAGGTTTCCCAGTAATTCAAATCAGAGCTGTATTTTCAAAATAATATAACCTGATTATATATAACCTAACCAACCTGATGTCCCAGGTTGGATTGGTCCAGTCTGGCTTCTGTTCCAGGAATGTATGAGCAGGAAATCTCTGGAAAGGCCATAAACAGGACAAATTTGCAAAACAAACCTCTTCTCATGTTCCCTAGCAACAGGTATTGAGCACATACTGTCAATAACAATCTGTGGACATCATATTTGCTATCCATTAATTGTGGTATTTTTCATATATGTTTCTAACTCACTTTTTAAGCAATCTAGCCTTTACAAAATCTTGTGATAAGGAAGTCCACTGTATATGCCAATAAAGTATTGTTTTAATATGTCCCGAATGTATCAATATTTAGGGTTGTTGTTTGGTTTTTGTCACTGTTTTGAACAATCTTGGGATCTAGGATAATTTGAAAAAAATGAAAAAAAAATCTGTATTTTCTTTACACATTTTGTATAATTTTGACCGACTCTCTGATGTTTGCCTTTTTCGTAGCTGAAAAGATGTCTGAAAAGATGTAGCTCTTTCTTAAAAGGGAGTTCCATCCCCTCACCTTTCAGTTTCCATTTCTGAGGCCATTCCACCTCTATAATGCTCACTTTTTTGTGCCTACTTTTATTAAAGTTTATTTCAATACATTATGTTTATATCAGGTGAAATTCACTTACCTTCCCTACTGATTCGCAAATGTGTGCTCAGAGGCTGAAAATTGTCGCAAAACAGGGATGTCATGATGTCCGCGCAGGTGGGTGGAGCTTCCTGCAGCCTCCGCTACCAGTTCACCCAAACCAGATAGAACCAACTGAATTTCACCCCTGATTTATATAATATGAAATTATTAACATTCTGTAATTCTTAGAGTATGAAATGTAAATAAGTAAAAAAGGCTATAAATGTAAATAATTTCAAATATTGATTTTTATTCTGGTTTCTCTTCATATAACTTTGGATTTATTTGATTTTTTTTTAACATAACGTGTAATTCAATTTTAGAATTCACTACCATGAGATGTGTGCTGTCAGTTGGGTCGGCTCAAAAAATTGTTGAACCAATTTATGAAAGTCATGGGGATCAATGACTGTTAGCCTCGATGAGAGCGTTACTGCCTCTGAAAACCATCTGCTGGGGAATTAGTAGGTTTTCTTGTGCAGTTGGGTGGCCATTGTGAGAACAGACTGCTGGACTAGATGGACCAGAGTGCATCCCAGCAGGGCACTACTTATGTTATTAAACTTTTACCATGTAAACACAATGGAATGCAATAAGACCAAAGCATGTTTTATTGAATGAGGCATAATCTAATATCTATTGAATCAAATACTGCTATTTAGCCATACTAGGCAGGTAACATTTGTCTTTTAACACAAAAAAAACCACATTCATAATTTCATCTACTGATTAACCCAAACTATAAATCCCAACGTCTACCTATGTTTTCCATATAATAAATATTTTTATTAATTCTGAAAGCTGGATTATTCCAGAGTATCAGTTTGCCATAAGAAAAGAATCAAAAGGCCGTTTCTTGGAAATAATGCACTACAGTCTTCAATGAAATAGTGAAAGGAACTCTGAAATTTATTACATTTTGTGCCAAAAGAGAACTAAAGCTGCTATATATGAATATTCCAGATTGGCCTAGGAGGGAAAATTTTCATGGAGGGGTATCATACAATTTAGATACACAAACTCGTAATTGAAAATTTGGAATCCCTTTACTGTAACTTTTGTTTGGAATATTGCAGTGTGTTGTATGTGGGATTGCCTTTAAAGACCATCTGGAATTTTGATCTCTAATGCAGCAACTCAGCTGTTGGTGGTCTGCATGACACCTGTATCCTGGGCTCTGCGTTGGCTCCCAGGTGCTTCTGAGAGCCACTTAAAGTTCTGTTTTAACTTTTACTGACTTACATTGATGGCAGTGTTGAAATCCTCTGTGGATTGCTACTGGTTCGCTGCCCGCACATGCACAGTGTGTGCCAAGTGCATGCTGCATGCACAGTGTGCTCCAAAAGCACGCTGTGCACACATGCACAGTGCGCGCCAAATGTGTGCTTCGCGCAGAAAAAGGAGGCTTAGGAAGGTAAGTAGAACGAGGGGGAAACAGCTGTGCCGCACAATTTAGCTTCGCTAGAAAGCAGGATTTCCTGCTTTCTAGCGAATATAAATCACACGGCATAGCTGATCATCGGAAATACCAGTTCAGACGAACCGATAGCTTTTTTTAACTACCAGTTCACTCGAACCGGTAGCTTTTTTTTACTACCAGTTCACACGAAACGGTAGTTTTTATCACTACCAGTACACACGAACCGGTAGCATTTCACCCCTGATTGATGGGTACCAGCATATTTACAGGACCATCTTCAACAGTTTTAACTTGCCTGATTCATAATCCCAGATTAACCTGTTGGAAGTCTCCATTTCTGCAAACTGAACCAAGCAGAGGCATGCATGCACTGCTTTTCTGTAGCTGAATCTGCACTTGAATAGCCCTCCCCATAGAAATTCAGGAAGGTATTAAAAACAGAATTATTCCAGAAAGCATTTAGCATTTATCACTGCTCAAGTTTATTGATTCAGAAAAAGTTTATATATTAATTGCTTACTGCTTAACTTAATTTTGTTTTATTTTTTATTATTGATGTTTTATTCTGTGTTTTATATTGTGGTTTTATTTTAATTTATTAACTGGACATTTTTATCATATTGTTTATAGATATATCATAAAATTCAATGAGTCTCTTTGATTCCAGAAGACATAAATCAAATGAATAAAATTGTTTTGGACAATATATTTATATGTATAAATATAATTTCTTTATTCAATTATAGTGAAAAATAGCTATAAATAACTATTCAAATTCTGGTTTCTGAATATTTGAGAAAATGTTTCCGAAACTCACTGGAATATTTTTTGGCTCATTTTTCTCTTGAGGTTAAAACTTCAAGAATTATGAATTTTTCTTTACACTATTTTTTTCTTTTGAAGACAGAAGATCCATGGATCACTCTCTTAAAATACTCTTGCTAAAATTATAATACAAAAATGTAAGGAGATCTCCAAAAATTCTAACACTTGTATATTAATAAACAATATCACAGGCTTAAAAGGTTGCATTTATTACCGCCATTTCTGAATTTCTTCTGTAATTTACCATGGTATTTATTTTTGTAGGTCTATAATCCAAACTATTAGTATGATTCTGTACTGAAAATTCAGTGCCTATCTGATGAAAATTTAGATTATTTGTTACAAAGTATTTTAAAGCAGACCCTGAACAATAATAATTTTTTAAAATTGTATTGCTCCTTATACCCTTGATCATTTTTGAGGGATAGATTCTTCAAACTATAAGTAAATTAAGAACATATGCTAGGCATAAGGATTTGACATTTACATTTAAAATATTCTCGAATACCTATAATGCGTAGCACATATAACTCCCGATACTTTACAATAATAAAGTGTCCTGGGTCTTTAGAATTCAAAGAGACAGAAACCTGCCACATAACAAACCAGACTTAACAATTGTTGATAAGAAGTCTGGTTAGTGTACATAGCACTACCTGGAAACAGCAGAATGCAAGAAGAGGAATTGGAGAATATAAAAAAAATAAAAAGACCTGCAAATAGAAGTAGAACAACTGTTGCAAAAGAAAGCAAAGGTAGTACCAATAGTAATAGGAGCCTTAGGTGCAATCTGAAAACAATTGGAACACCATTTGAACACAATTAGCATTGACAATTCATCAGTCATATGCAAAAGGCAGCTATGCATGGAATAGTTTACATCCTGTAACAATATCTTTAACACCATTTAATATCCACATCAGTGGTGGGTTGCTACCGGTTCGCACCAGTTCGCAAGAACGGGTGGTAAAAATTTGTAGTAGTTCGGTTACCCCGCCCACCTCATCATAGGCTTTTTTTTTTTAACTTTTAAAAGCATTTTTTCTACAACCTCTTCGGCCAAAAAAATGCTTCTAAAAGTAAAAAAAAAAAAAAAAAAGCCTCTGATGATCACGCTGCTCAGCTGGGATCATCAGAGGCTTCTAAAAGCATTTTTTTCTGCAACCTCTTAAGGTTGTAGAAAAAATACTTTTAAAAGTAAAAAAAAAAAAGTTGGCCATGCCCACCCAGTCACATTACCCCCCCCACCAAGCCACGCCCCCAAAATAAGCCACGCCCACAGAACCGGTAGTAAAAAACTTTAGAACTCACCCCTGATCACATCTGCCTATTCCAGATCCTTAGAAAGGACTCAATATGTAGACAAAACCAGTCTAAACATCTGGCTGACTGCAACAACACACACACACACACACACACATTCATTTATTCATTCAGCAATATATAACAGTATTATGGGAGTTCCTCCATACTAAGTCAGAACTATAAAAGTCTTCATCCATGAAACTATAAAGGTTTTCCATGTAATTAAATAATATAAAGTTTACTTCCTTGTAAAATATCAGACGAGAGGACGCAAAGACTGGAACTGGAACATGATGTTCCAAAGCATGGACAGAGGAGGACTGTGTTTGGATCAGTTTCCGCCTTATATGATGTCGGAAGGGAACACCACATCTTTCCTCCACAAAGACAAGCATAAGCTAGGAAGATTTCACTTGGAGGAGATGGTCCATACAGTATCTTGGAATCAAGCCTTATAGGGTTTTAGCACTTTATATTAGAAGCCCAAAGTAATAGTAACTAATGAAAGAATTGCAGAATAAGTGCTCATATAGCCTTAGGGCTGTGTTGGTGAACCTATGGCAAGCGTTCCAGAGGTGGCACGCAGAGCCCTCTGTGGGCACGCGTGCCGTCGCCAGCTGCTCTTCTGGTTTCCGGTGCGTGCATGCCCGCTGACCAGCTGGTCTTTGCCTGCACCAGAAAGCTGAAGACCAGGCGTGCACCGGCCAGCTGGTCTTGGGGTTTTTGCACTCCGGCACGCGCACAGGTTCCAGTTTGGGCACGGTGCTGAAAAGGTTCGCCATCTGCCTTAGGGTATTCTTTCCCAGGTTTAATATTCTTATATTTTTCATCTGTTTTCCTCTGTTCTGTACACTTGGATAATAGAAACCTTTTCTAAGGATTTATTGTTTTACTGCACACACAAAAATATTGGTCAGTTACTTTCAATTAAAATTAATAACTCATTTAATAGTTTTTTGGTTCAATTACTGTAAACTTGAGGCAATAAATAATTGTTATGTTAGAGGAGAATATTTGTAGCTCAGGACTGAAATGAAGGGTTCTTGGTGCTCTCTGAGCTTCGTCAGACACCAAGGACCCCTCAAATAAGTATATCCTAAAGAAAATCAACATATTATTGTCAAAATTTACAAATATTGGTATTTCTGTGCTGTTTTTCTCAACCCGGATTTTAAAAAATTGCTCAAGAATAGTAGAAATTATAACTAATAATGAAATGTATATAAAATACAAATTGGCATTAAAGTCTGATTTTTAAAATTAGCAAACTTTTCTGATTCAGCTATTAAACCTACTTTTGACTTCGAGAACATGATGTCTACTTCAGAATTTACATTCTTAAAATATGAGAAATAATCTTTAGTAGAACTAGATCATGTCAACAATAAATATAATAGCTTTCATTGAGTAAAATAGGCACATCCATGGGTTTTTGAATAGAGCGTCCATTACTGATATCACTAATCAGTTAATTAGGCATTGGATAATTCTGAAAACGGAGGAAATGAAATTTCTGATATCAGATTAAGACAAAATTAATGTCTCAAAGTTTTAAATATTTCCTTGTTTTTGTTTTTGTTTGCAGATTAAACTATCTCAATATAAAATTAAGGCCCTAGGAAAAATATCTTATAATACTGAACAGTAAGCCTTAAGGCTTCCATATGGTCATATTTTGCCTTAACCTGATAGTATCTCCTTCCAACTTCAAGCCTGTTTTAGATGTGCTTTCTAAATCTCTGTCTTCATTTGATTTAATAATTGTTATAATTTTTTTGTTTGGGCCCATTTATTGAAATTAACATTGGTTTTATCATTTAAATGAAGCATGTTAAAATAGAATAAGATCATAATCTTATTTTAGAAAAGATTCATATTTTATTATTAGGCAGTGTTTTGATACACAGGTGGCCCTCAGAATTTCTGGTTCATTAACCATAGTTTTGTGTATCCAGAGTTGATAAATAAACAGGAAGGCATTTTGTGTATCTGCAATTTTTGTTGCAGTTCTTTTTCGAGAAAGATTTGGGGAACTGTATTTTGCTTATGTACTTCATGCATGTACATTAGTAATACATTGATAGATACATTGCTATACTTGTTGATCTCATAATAATCCATCTTTGTGCCTTAGCCAAGCCAAACCAAAGGAATTATACATGAATCATATATATACATACAGTGGGGCAAAAAAGTATTTAGTCATCATAGGTAGACCTCAACTATGAGAGACAAAATGAGAAAACAAATCCAGACAATCACATTGTCTGATTTGGAAAGAATTTATTTGCAAATTATGGTGGAAAATAAGTATTTGGTCAATAACAAAAGTTCATCTCAATACTTTGTTATATATCCTTTGTTGGCAATGACAGAGATCAAACATTTTCTGTAAGTCTTCACAAGGTTGGCACACACTGTTGCTGTTATGTTGGCCCATTCCTCCATGCAGATCTCCTCTAAAGCAGTGACGTTTTGGGGCTGTCGCTGGGCAACACGAACTTTCAACTCCCTCCAAAGGTTTTCTATGGGGTTGAGATCTGGAGACTGGCTAGGCCACTCCAGGACCTTGAAATGCTTCTTACGAAGCCACTCCTTCGTTGCCCAGGCAGTGTGTTTGGGATCATTGTCATGCTGAAAGACCCAGCCACGTTTCATCTTCAATGCCCTTGCTGATGGAAGGAGATTTGCACTCAAAATCTCATGATACATGGCTTCCATTCATTCTTTCCTGTACACGGATCAGTCGTCCTGGTCCCTTTGCAGAGAAACAGCCCCAAAGCATGATGTTGCCACCCCCATGCTTCACAGTAGGTATGGTGTTTTTTGGATGCAACTCAGCATTATCTCTCCTCCAAACACGATGAGTTGTGTGTCTACCAAACAGTTCTACTTTGGTTTCATCTGACCATATGACAATTCTCCCAATCCTCTTCTGGATCATCCAAATGCTCTCTGGCAAACTTCAGACGGGCCCGGACATGTACTGGCTTAAGCAGGGGGACACGTCTGGCACTGCAGGATCTGTGTCCCTGGTGGCGTAGTGTGTTACTGATGGTAGCTTTTGTTACGTTGGTCCCAGCTCTCTGCAGGTCATTCACTAGGTCCCCTCGTGTGGTTCTGGGATTTTTGCTCACCGTTCTTGTGATCATTTTGACCCCACGGGGTGAGATCTTGCGTGGAGCCCCAGATCGAGGGAGATTATCAGTGGTCTTGTATGTCTTCCATTTTCTGATTATTGCTCCCACAATTGATTTCTTCACACCAAGCTGCTTGCCTATTGCAATTCAGTCTTCCCAGCCTGGTGCAGGTCTACAATTTTGTTTCTGGTGTCCTTCGACAGCTCTTTGGTCTTAACCATAGTGGAGTTTGGAGTGTGACTGTTTGAGGTTGTGGACAGGTGTCTTTTATACTGATAACAAGTTCAAACAGGTGCCATTAATACAGGTAATCAGTGGAGGACAGAGGAGCCTCTTAAAGAAGAAGTTACAGGTCTGTGAGAGCCAAAAATCTTGCTTGTTTGTAGGTGACCAAATACTTATTTTCCACCATAATTTGCAAATAAATGTGATTGTCTGGATTTGTTTTCTCATTTTGTCTCTCATAGTTGAGGTCTACCTATGATGTCAATTACAGGCCTCTCTCATCTTTTTAAGTGGGAGAACTTGCACAATTGGTGGCTGTCTAAATACTTTTTGCCCCATTGTATGTGTATATGTATGTGTGTGTGTGTGTGTGTGTGTGTGTGTGTATAAACATTTTATCAATGGGAATAAAATACAGAACAGAAAAAACCAAAACATCCAACAGTAACAACAACAGCAACAAAATTGGGTACAAAGGGAAAAAGGAAAAAAAGAAAAAAAATGACCCAAATATCCAACATTAAACATAAAAAAAATCCACCCTGGCTGGATGCTGAAAAATAAATAAATAATGGGTCTGCAAATAGTTATAAACTTGTTCATCCTTATTTAATAAGAAAAATATGTAAACAAATATTTCAGTTGAGGAAGTCTATATCTTATAATCAAATCGACCCAACATGATAGATAGATAGATGATAGATAGATAGATAGATAGATAGATAGATAGATAGATGATAGACATACATGTACATACATATGAATACATATACATATACATGAGAAAACAAATACATATACATATACATAGAGAGAGAAGTATTAAAAAACAATAGTCAACAGGTTAACTGAAATATTGGTCTTAAAATTCTTCTGTTAATCTTTTATTATTGTATCTAACACATAGAAAGTCCACAAACGGCTTCCAGTC
Source organism: Pantherophis guttatus (assembly GCF_059756535.1). NCBI lineage: Eukaryota > Metazoa > Chordata > Lepidosauria > Squamata > Colubridae > Pantherophis > Pantherophis guttatus. The sequence goes on from NC_142063.1 coordinate 140,896,582, forward strand.
TCATAAAGCTGTCTAGTCCATTATCTCTAATCAACGCAGTTAATTTTGCCATCTCTGCTAATTCAGTCAGTTTTTAAAATCCATTCTTCCAACAGTTGGCATTCCTTTCCTTTCCAGTGCTTAGCGAGTACAATCCTTGTAGCGGTCACTATGTAAAGAAATAGTATCCCAAATGGTTTTTTGATTGATTTATCCATAATACCTAAAAGAAAAGCTTCAGGTTCTAAGCGAGGGAGAGGCCAGTGGTCACACGTGGGTTGATGACGCGATTCAGCCCAGATCGAGTCTGATAGTTGAAAGACTCCTCCTCCTGTTGCTGTCTCCCAGCTTTCAGACTCGATCTGAACCAGATCAGACGCTCCACTGAGCCTCTCAAACAGTTTTTCAATACCAGAGCTGTTACAGTGGGAGCAAAATCGAGGGCTTCGCGCCCAGCGGCCAGCGCCCGGCGCTCCCAGAAGCAGCTCAGCGATTGGGGATTGAGACTTCCCTTTGAGTCTCTCCCCTCAGCAGTGCGAACGGCTCACGCCCGAGACCGCTGCGGAACCTCCCAGCGTTGCTGGTAGCAGGTTCCTGGCTGAGCTTGCCGCCCGTCACTTCTCCGCCTCTCCGCCGGCGCAATCCACATCTTGGCGCCTTCCAGCTGACGGCGGTTGCGGACATCGGCTGGCTGTATCCCTGCCAGCTCCTGCCTTTCCTGACGGAGCGACGGCGTTAGCGCCTCAGCGCAACGCCTTTTTGGCGCCCCTGGGGCTTTCCTCCCCACGCGCCCTGCCTTGCCAGATCTACAGGATCCAACGCAGATCTTCGAGGGACAATATCCTCAGGCAAGGCAAAGCGGGCGCGAACCCTTGGGGAGGGTAGAAACATAAGACGTTGGGTCTTTCACCCCTCCTGGCTTCTCCGTGGCTAAAGCCTGCTTGCGCCCTTAGCCTACTGAGGCAGGCGGCCGCCATTGTAACAGCCTCACTGTTCCACGAGGCAGGCGGCCGCCATTTTGCATCAGCCTCTCTGCCCCACGAGACAGACGGCATCCATTTTGCTGAACACCCTTGGGCCTTAAAAATTTTTAATCGTATTCTGCTGCATTTTTCAACAGGTTTAATGGCTTCCCGCTCCACCAAGGCCACGAAGAGGGCATCCCACGAGGAGCCCTTACCAGGGCCTTCTTCAGCGGTTCCTCCAAAGAAGTCCAAAGGGACCCAAGCCTCTAAGGAGGCTAAAGCCCAGGCAGAAAAAGCAAAAAAAGAAAAGCGCCTTCATGAGGCGATTGAGCGCTCGATACAAAAGGCCCTCAGGGAAACCTCTCTCAGGGAGGCCCCTCCTCAATCAGGGATTTCTCCAGCACCAATCCCAGACCCCCTACCCACAGCATCCACCCCATCTGGAGACAGGGTTCCTCCTGGAACCCCCATTCCCCAATTGTCCCCTGATGCTAACATTGCTGTACCGGCCTTACGGGCTGAGGTTCAGGAGGCCCTTTTTGGAGCTCCATCGGTCTCTTCTCCGCAAGGGGCGGGCCCACCGGACCCCCCTGAAGCATCTTCCCATCCTTCAGATGCGGTCAAGGATTCCCCCTCCGCTTCCGTCCTAACACCGGAGTTAGCGGCTTTTCTGCACCAGGCCATTCAAAAAGGGGTCCAACTGGAGCTACAGAAGCGTACCGCTTCCTGGGTGGATGAATCTGATTCCTCTCAAGTGGACGTTGAGGGATCCCAGTATGCGGGGTCCGTTAATCCTACAAGGGGGGTAGCTCTTTCTGTCCCCTCAGAACATCCCTCCCTCTTAGATCAGGACATTAGGGAACAGGACTTATCTGAAGATGAAGACCTAGCCCCAGACCAGCCTTCATTTGTGGGCTTGTTTAAGCCACAACTGTTTAGATCGCTTCTCCACAAGGCTAAGGTCACAACTGGCTTGGGTCTCCCCAGTAACCCTGTGCCTCCAGGGCAATCCTCGGAGGCCTCGATTCCTCTATTCGAAGAGCCTATCTCTGAAATAGAAGAGATACCAGGTCCTAAGCTCTTCAAGGACGTAATCCAACGCCAATGGTCCAATCCCGCGTCGGGCCCCAACCCGAATTCACTTGACAGACGTCTGTATAATTTAGTCCCTGACCTAACGTCCTTCTTGCAGGTTCCAACGGTAGACCCGCCTGTGGTGGCTCTTTCGAGCCCCTCCAATGCGGGAGCCCCACCGGAGGAAAGCCTCCGCCCCGAGGACAAGCGTCTTGACCATTCTCTGGTCAAAGCACACATGGCCTCCGCCTGGGCGGTTAGATCCTCCTTGGCCTCATCTTTCTTTAATAGGGCCTCAATCCTGTGGCTCCGCCAATTAAAGGAACGGATCCCTCTAACAGATTCCAGGTCCCAGCAGGACATTAGCAAAATCCTGGCCGCCCTGGAATATTCCGCAGATGCGACATTAAATACGTCACGGTTTGCTGCTAAATCAATTGGGGCTTCGGTTACCTCCCGTCGCCTGCTTTGGCTTCGCCAATGGCAGGCGGACGCCAAGTCTAAATGGCGTCTGGCATCATCCCCCTTTGCAGGACCTTCCCTTTTCGGGGCTCCTCTCGAGCCCCTCTTAATTGAAACCAGGGACAAAAGGCGGATCTTACCTAACATTTCCCGGCACTCGGAGCACCGCCCGGCTGCTCCTTTTCGTCCCTTTCGCGGCCCAGAACCTGGGTTCTCGGGCCCGAGAAACCAGAGATTCTTTCCCCCCCGCTCCCGTCCTCCGGAACGCCAGGGTCCCCAGGCCCAGAGGGGCCAGTTTAGACGCTCCTTCAGAGGGAGCCGGGGGCGTCCCTTCCGCAGGTCCCGCTGACTGCAGGTCCTCCTCTCCCATTGGGGGCCGCCTGGCGCTCTTTGCCAGCCAATGGGAGTCGACAACATCGGACTCTTGGGTCAGGGAGACGGTCAGGTGGGGCCTCTCCCTGGAATTCCTCTCCACCCCTCCGGACAGATTTCTCCGATGCCCTCCCTCCCGGGACCGGGCGCATCAACTTCTGGTGGTATCGGCCATTCAGCATTTATTAGAAATTCGGGCCATCGAACCGGTACCTCAGGGGCAGCGCGGACACGGCTTCTATTCTCGCCTGTTCATCGTGCAGAAGTCTTCCGGGGGATGGAGAGCAATCCTAGACCTCAAGATTTTGAATCGTTGGGTTCTCTACCGACGATTCAAAATGCAGTCATTGCAATCCATTCTGGATGGCATCCGGGTTGGGGACCTCCTCTCGTCGATAGATCTGACAGAGGCGTACTTACACGTTCCCATCCATCCGGCATACTCCAAGTTCCTGCGGTTTTGTCATGCGGGCCAGCATTACCAGTATCGCGCACTTCCATTCGGCCTTTCCTCGGCTCCCCGAGTGTTCACAAAATTGATGGCCGCCCTTGCGGCCCACATCCGAGCTCGGCCGGTCAGGATCCAATGTTACCTGGACGACCTCCTCATCCAGTCGAGCTCGGAGGTAATGGCGCAACAGGACGTGGACTCCACCCTCCAGGTCCTGTCGGCTCACGGCTTCTCCATCAATTATGCCAAGAGCCATCTGGTACCCACGACCCGCATTCAACATCTGGGAGCTGTCATCGATACGGTCGAGAGCAGGGTCTACCTTTCCCAGGAGCGCCTGATCAGCTTGCGGTCTCTGGTCAGGTCAGTCGCCCGGAGACGGCCCGTCTCTCTGGCGACCCTCTCCCAACTGCTGGGAAAGATGGTTTCTTGTATAGGAATCGTTCCGTGGGCCCGTCTCCACTGCAGGGACCTGCAGTGGTTTCTTCTCCCGTATCAGAAGCGCCGCTTATCGGCCACCAGCCGGATGGTATCCCTTCCCCCCCTCGTTCGAAATTCTCTGCACTGGTGGTTGTCCCCAGCACTTCTCAAGGGGAGGGAATTTCGGGAGTCCAATCCCCTCATCGTAACGACAGACGCCAGCCTTCAGGGCTGGGGAGCTCACCTTCAATCCACCATGGCCCAGGGTCGCTGGTCCCAGGAGGACCAGGGCCACAACATCAATTGGCTAGAGCTCCGAGCCATCCATCTGGCTCTCCGCATCTTTCAGATACAAATCCTGGATCGTCATGTCATTGTCCGGACGGACAATGTGGCCGCCAAGGCCCATGTAAACCGCCTAGGGGGAACCCGCTCTCGCGACCTCTTAGAGGAAGCCAAGAGCCTGGGAGCCTGGGCGGAGACACACCTGAGGTCCCTCCGGGCCTCCCACATATCAGGACAAGCCAACATACAAGCCGATTGGCTCAGCCGCTCCTTCGTCGACCAGGGCGAGTGGCAGCTCGACCCTGCCCTATTCCGACAAATCACGGCCCGCTTCGGGAATCCGACGGTGGACCTATTTGCAAATTACGACAACCGGCAGACACCCCGCTTCTTCTCCAGATATCCGGATCCGAGAGCGGAGGCGTTGGACGCCCTCCACAGCTGTTGGCCCCCGGGCCTCCTCTATGCCTTTCCCCCCCTCCCCCTTCTTCCCAAGGTGCTCCGGAAACTCTTAGCGGAACGAGCGGAGCTGATCCTCATCGCGCCCCACTGGCCCCGCCGCCCGTGGTTCGCCGACCTCCAACTGCTGTCGATTCTTCCTCCGTGGCGTCTTCCACCAGCGAAGGTCATCCTCCGTCAGGGCCCCATTCTACACCCGGACGTCCACTGGCTTCAACTAACCGCCTGGAGGTTGAGCGGCGCCTCCTGAGAGGATCCCACTTGCCGGACCATATCATCACCACCATTCTGGCGGCACGGAGGCCCGCAACGAGACGGATCTACGGCTCCACATGGCGATCCTTCGACCTCTGGTGTTCGAAGCGGAACCAGGACCCAGGTTTGGCGTCGACGAAACAGGTACTTATGTTCCTCCAGCAAGGGTTGGATGCGGGGTTGGCCCCCAACACCTTACGGAGGCAGGTGGCCGCCCTGTCTTCCATCTTGTGTTTTGGTTCCCGGAATTCTCTAGCAGATCGTCCCCTCATCCGCCTTTTTCTCCGGGGTGCCACAAACCTCCGCCCGCCTCCCATTCACCGTTACCCATCCTGGGATCTGCCCAAAGTCCTCTCGGCACTCACTCAAGGTCCATTCGAGCCCCTTAGGACGGTGCCATTACGCTTCCTCTCCTACAAAGTATCATTTTTAGTCGCCATCACATCCGCTCGGCGAATATCCGAGCTGGCAGCTCTTTCGGCCCGGGCCGACCTCTGCATCTTCCACCCCGACCGGGTCGTGCTCCGTCTAGATCCCACCTTCCTGCCTAAAGTGAACACTCACTTTCATCGGGCTCAGGAGTTAATCCTGCCCGATTTTTGCCCTCATCCCTCCCGGCCCCAGGAACGCACTTGGCATTTACTAGATGTCCGCAGGGCTCTGCGAATCTACCTTCGGCGGACTTCCTCTTTCCGTCGCTCGGAGAGCCTCTTGGTATCGTTCCAGCCTGCCACTCTGGGACTTAAAGTCTCACCTCAGACAGTAGGCCGCTGGATTAGGGCCACGATTACTACCGCCTATGGGGCCCAATCCTTACAGGCACCTCGCCGCTTGACTGCCCACTCTACCAGGAGTGCAGCCACCACGGCGGCCTGGGCCACCCAGGCCCCTCTTCTGGAAGTATGTCGGGCCGCCACCTGGACGTCTCCAACCCCCTTCATCCGCCATTATAAAATCGATAGCTTTGCTTCGGCGGAGGCGGCGTTCGGTCGCCGGGTTCTCCAGCAAGTATGTGCGGGGGGGTCTCCACGTCCCGGGCGGGTCCCTCCCATTAAGTGGTGGGCTTTGGCATGTCCCACGTGTGACCACTGGCCTCTCCCTCGCTTAGAAAGGACGTTGACTTACCTGAACGTCCGTTCTGAGAGTGGAGAGGCCAGTGGTCACCCCCACCCTTCCGCCGGTCCGTTTCGCCCGGTGTACTTTTCTCTCTTTCTTTCAGCTCAGCTGGAGCGTCGTCAGTCTGATCATCTCTCGTCCAAAAGCTGGGAGACAGCAACAGGAGGAGGAGTCTTTCAACTATCAGACTCGATCTGGGCTGAATCGCGTCATCAACCCACGTGTGACCACTGGCCTCTCCACTCTCAGAACGGACGTTCAGGTAAGTCAACGTCCTTTTTATTAATATTTGTATCTTAAGTATTTTCTGCATTATCGTTATAATGTTTATCCAGAATGTGGAATTAAGTAAAGCCCTGTTTTTCTGTTATGTGTTAAAATGTGCAGTTTGTTGAACAGATACATAGATTTTATCTATGATCTATAATATGCATTTATTCTTTTATTTTAATTAAAATAATTAAAATTAAAAACAACCATAATTAGAATTATTCTATAATTTTTATATATTTTTTGCTGATATTAATTGTGCCTCATTTTAAGATCCAATTCTGAATCTCTTAGCACATATTTAGCAAGCAGGGTTTATTTTTTCTAGAATGATAACACATATCTTTAGATAATGTGCAGTTGCACAGTATCAATTCAGGAAAATAAAAAATGACATTTAGATAGAAGAAAAGAAATGCTAATTGTAATAAAGCTTTATTCATTTTTAATTCCTTTTTTTAACAAAAACTTGTTTATGTAACAGGTTTTAATTTATTTTTCAAGAACTGTGGATTATACAGTTATTGTTTGCTTTGGACTAACATTTGGCTCTCCTCTCCCTGTTCCTCATCTTGCTCCAAATTCTGCATTAATCATTCAATTTGATGAATTCCAACCCACTCTCTAACAAAGTAGATCTTCTTAAATTCTCTCATATCTGCATTATGTCTGAGGGATCTTTGGTGCTCTCTGACCAAGCTCAGAGAACATCAAGAACTCCTTATTTCAAACTTAAAGTCATTTATTGAAGTATCTCTCTCTGAAGGTCACAAACTTCCAAGAGTAATAATACAGAATTAATTTGTGTTGGTGTGGTTTTCTACCCCTTTTACCACGTTAGTAATTATTGAAATTCCAGTTTGTTCTATTAAAGATTTTTGTGGAACCTGAATGTGTTCATGGAACATCATTTGTGTTTATAGCAGGATTCTTTGCATTGTTAAACTTATTTCTTTCTTTCTTTTTACTATTTTTCCCCTAGAAAGTTTCAGCCTGGCAAACTTCAAATTTATAACATGATGGTAGATTAATAGAATGAAATTTGCCAACTGAGGTCATGTAATATCAGTCTGAACCCTTCCTCACAAATTTGATCCAACATAATTCTTACTCAGATCAGAAGGTAAAATCCAATGGCTCTTTGAACATCATCCTATTGCTCATGTAATATGTCAATTATGCTATCAAGACTACAGATAGAAATCTGATTTTGGAGAAGGAGAATTTCAGTTTCCCCTTCTAACTTTCAGAATGATTTCTTTGCCGGAAACATTTGAAGAGGGACATGGCAGCTATGTTTTAAATCCTTTGATGTTGATCTACATATATTGCCTCCTATTTTACACAGTGAGGAGAATTATCTAGGGGTGAAATGCTACCAGTTCAGACCGGTTCAGCTGAACCGGTAGTGATGGCGGCCAGTGGTTCGGAAAACCGGTAGCGATGGTGGCGCGAGGCTCTGCCCACCCGCCCGGTCATCGTTACTTCCTGATTTTAACCAGGAAGTAACCTGTTTTTTACCCTCTGTGCATGTGCATAAGGATTTGTGCATGCGCAGGCAGTGCATGCACTTCTGAACTGGTTGGGAAGGTAAGTAGATTTCACTCCTGGAATTATCCCATAAACAAAACAGAAAAATAGCAAATGATTCTGTTTTTTCCTATTCTGCTATTCTGCCACAGGATATATGAAAGATCAGAATAAACCAGAATGGTAGTATTGTTCTGCCACTTTCTAAGTGAGGAAATGTAGAATACCAGCCTTTAAAATAAAGTTTTCTCACCTGAGATTTTAGCATCATAAAGTTAAAACAGCAAGCAGATCTATAATAAATTCAAAAAAACCTATCACAGATTTCTCTCTGTTCTCTAGCTGACTCATGCTAATAAATTTTAGGGTCAGAATTGGTGTCTAGGTTTATTGTAGAGTTTTATTCCTTTCTCTTCTCTCAATTGTTTGTATATGACATGATGTATATGAGATGTATATGTATTCCTTGATGAATACAATCGGTCTGAAATAGGCATAAAATAATAAACAGGACATCAGTTTCTTATCAAAACATTGCCTGAATGGAAGCAAGGCACTTTTTGGGAGGGGACATATTATCTGTAGTAGTTTGCAAAACTCTGTTTACAGTCATCCTATTTAGGAGGAATGGAGCCAGTTATTTGATGTCACATTGAAATAAGGTGCCTTAGAATGACAATATAAAGTTGAGAATCTCCATTTCCTAACTACAAATTCAAATAAATGTCAAGAGTCTGTCTGTTTGACATTGCACTTTGGATGTGATCTTCAGAAAAATATGATATTATACTTGCTCCTGAGCTTGGAATCATAGGATGAGCTGTTGATGCTACTACCTCTAGTCTCTATCTGTCTCCACAGCCACAGCCTCTACCTTCCCTCTTCTAATCCTTACCACAGCACCACTGGTATTGTGAGTTTGAATTGCTAGTTCTTCATCTTTTCCTTCTTAAAGCCCTTGAGGATTAGGTGGTACAAAATTGCTTCTGCTACTAATCATACCTGGGCTGGAATGAAAAGCAGGAATGGAGGTATACTAGTGAAGGGCAGGGGCAGTTCATGATCTGAACTGTACCCATTTCTGAAAGATGCTGAAATTATGTGAAATATTGAGGTTTTTTTTTAAAGAGCATATTGAACCAAGATTTGGGGTGGGTTGTGGTATGGTAACTCATCAAATTTATCAAGGCAGGGTCACTGTTGTGAGCTATTTTGTTTAAGCTTCATTAGTATATAGAGCCAAGGTAATTAATCACTTCTGGTGGCTGGGATAGACTTGTCCAGTTGTTGAAATCCAGAGTAATGTTGGTCCCAATTAGAGATGAAGTGTACTGCATTTTGTGTTTTCATTTTTAGGTATGTTAAAATTTGCCAGTAAAAATAAAATTGCCAGTAAAAATGAAATTAAAAACTCCCAAATTACTTGCACTTAGATTTTAATCAGCAGTGACACTTCAACCCAAATATGAGTTGGTGGAAAAAAACATGATCCTCCTGGATTTCCTAATTACGTTTATACTGAATATATAAAATTGTAGTGTCTATGGTTTTAGTTCTTGAATAACTTCATGAACATCAAATTCAGATACTAAGGTAGTCCTTGATTTATAACCATTCGTTTAGTGACTGAAGTTACAATGGCACTGATCGGTTGTCATCTGTTGCAGCATTCCCATGGTCACATGGTCAAAATTCGGGCACTTGACAACTTGCATTTCTTTATGGCAGTTGCATTGTCCCGGGTTCATATAATCACAATTTATAACTTCCAACCAGCTTCTGACAGGCAAAGTCATTGGGGGAAGCCAGATTTGCCTAATGAACTCATGATTCACTTAATTGCAGTGATTCACTTAACAACTAGTGACAACAAGGTCATAAAATGAGGTGCAATTTAGCAACAGAAATTTTGGGGTCAGTTGTGGTCTAGGACTACCTATACCTCTGCAGTTACATAAAGGAATGTGAAATCTATTACCGGTAGCTTTTTGGTAGGCATGATCCGGTAATTGACCACAAACATGATTCATATAGCTCTGTGATGTTCAATTAACTTAGGACGTTATGCTCTCTTAAATAACTTCGCTGTTCATTAGTCCTTTTTTCCTGGAGCTTTCTTGGTTAGTCTTTATTCCTGGTCCCCTCCCACATTCTTCTAAAAATCAAGTTGTTTATAAAGTGTTTGGTTTGATTATGAGATCCTAGCCCCTATTATAACAAAGTCATGGAATTTCTACAGTAAATGCATTATAATAGTTACCTGGCTTGTTCCTTATTCGTGTTTTGCTTAAGCTTCAAGTTGTTTTACATGCCAGTTCTTTATTGACATAAAATATCAAAAAGCTTTGATTTAAATATTGATTGATTGATTGATTCGATTTATATGCCGCCCTTTTCCGGAGACTCAGGGTGGCTTACAATGCGTTAAGCAATAGCCTTCATACTTTTGTATATACCTGCTTAGTAGGGCTTCCCCCCCCCACAAGTGGTATTCTTTTTATACAAAGTCAGCTTATTGCCCCCACAATCCGGGTCCTCATTTTGCCTACCTTGGAAGGATGGAAGGCTGAGTCAACCTTGAGCCTGGTGAGATTTGAACTTGCAGTAATTGCAGACAGTTGGCAACTAAGTGCTACTTAACAGCACTTTAGTCCGCTGCGCCACCAAGGCTCCTTAATATTCCTTTACTATATTAAAAACTTTATTGCTGCTCCCTTTAGTCAGTATTGTTCCAATTTTGTAATAAGGATGGAATCAGTAACAGATAAAGCAGAATGATAACCTGCAAAATGTTTGCAAAAAATATCAAAACCATCCTAGATACTGTATATAAAATCAAAAAATTGGTACTGATCAGTTTATCTTTTCAGTGTGTTACTTTCACTTTCCTTAGTTTGAAAGTCATTGCTTTTATACCAGAATTAACTACGGTATTATTTTTAAGGTAGTTGCAAAGCAGTGATTTTTAAAATAGTATTTGCAAAGGGAAAGTCAATAGTTAAATTCAGTTCCCAGAGTCAGCATTTAAGAGACATGGAACAGATCACTGTGTGCTATATGAAGGTAACTTGACATTTGTTTACACAGCCAAAGATGCCAGTGATTGTTCTGAACCCTCTATTATTCAGGATTGTTAACCAGAAAACAGCAGCCCACGTAGCTATCTATTTCAGATCACTATGCCTGTGTTGATCCAAAATAGATGGATATGTGGCCAGTGCTTCTTTACTTGTGCTGATTTCTGAATCTACTAAGCTTAAAATCCAAGGAAAGAAATACGATATGTCCCCAAAATGGTGTGAGGTAAAATGTTGTGTGCTAGTTTTGCCTCTGCATCGCTGTTCTTATCTGAGGAAGCAAATAGCTGCAGCTCTACTGAAAAGAGGCGTCTCTCCAGCAAAAGAAACAGCTAGGCATGGCAAGTCAAACAGAAAGTTAATAGTCAGAACTCCACCGCAGATTTCCTTGAACTTGGTCTAACAGTATCATGTTTTCTGTCAGATCAGGTAACCTGTTCAACACTGCAGAATATGTTTCCAAGGTTTATTTATTGTTCAACTCTTGAAATCCTGCAGCAAATTTAGAAAAATTGACGGTTTGCGCTCCTACTGAGCTTTTGAAGAAAGTATATAAGCTTGGTTTTTTGTTGCTTTTTTCTGCAAAAGGTATTTGGGAAAGGAGATAAACTCATCTGCCTCTTGCTATGGAAAAACATGCTTCTTTCTCTGCTACATTTTGCAGTTAAGGGGCAGTAGGATTTGTGCGGCAAATGCCCTACAGGTGATCCTCATTTAATGACCACTTGCTGAATGATTGAAGTTATATGGGTGCTGAGCAACGAGTGCTTATGATTGGTCCTGGAAGTTCCTGCCACCCTAGCAACCTTGTGGCATTGGGATTGTAATTTGTGCACTTGGCGGCTGGCTCATACTACTGACAGTTGCAATTTACCCTTGTCACATGACCAGAGGTTTGCAACCTCTGTCAGCTTCCCACCAGCAAAATCAAAGGGGAAGCCAGCAGGTAAGGTTGAAAGTGGCTCTGGTAAATCTCCCACCCCCCCACCCTGCATCAGCCACCCCCAGTTCTGCCATGCTCATGCCACATCTCACTGGTTCCTCATGCACCGTCCCCGATCTGGCAACAGCCAGCTGCACTCAGGCCACACCTTGCCAGCCTCACGCCCACCCTCCCTCACCTGGCAGTAGCCAACTCTTGGCCAGTCATACTCATGCCACCCCTCAGAGGCCAGTCACACGTTTTCCTCCACCAGGCAAAAGCCATCCTTGACCCTAATGCACTTTTTCCACACCTCACACTGCATCTTACCTATCTGCCGCTCTGTTTGCAGACTATCGGGGACTTGCTCAACAACCTCACAATCCTTGCTTAACCTACCAGTCAGGAATGCCAGAATTACCAGTGCTAAATAATGTCATGCTTTGCAGCCACATTGCTTAGCATTAGAAATTCACATCCCAATTACTTGAGTCTGTTCCCCAGTTACTCAGGACTACTGTATTTTCTCTGGGGAAAGGAGTTAGCAGTTTGATTAAGAAAAAGTTGTTAGAAGGATAGATTATGAGTTGAATAGATGAAATTGCTAAATTAGAATTTATTATATAATTTTACAGTTGAATGTTGTTTTTGAAATGTATAGTATAAGGGGGATATAATAATATTGTTAGAAAGAAAGGGTTAGTATATGGGGGGTGGAACAAAAGGATGGTAAAGTATTATATAATCTGTTATTAATTTGGGTTTTATTTTGGAGAAGCCACAGGGGGAGGGGAGGGGGAGGGGGGAAAGGGGGGAAATCTGTATTTGAAAAACTTTTTCAATAAAAAAAAAAAGAAAAAGAAAAAGTCAACAAGGTTTCATTGTTGTGAAGATCATAGTGACATGCAAACAGAATTAAAATGCAGAATTTGTGTTATTTTTTTAAAGTCATTTTGATCTAATGTAGGAAAACTTGATAGTTAACTTCTAATTACTGCTGTTTAACATCTCATCATGTGATAGACATCATTTCTCCAGGATTGACTCATAAGCAGTAGTACTTTGTCTTTTTTGTTGTTTTTGTTTCTTGCCTTTGATTCAAGCATCAAATTCTTTTCCAGTGTCTCTTGCCTTTGCATTTGGTGTCCAAAATGTTTAAGCTTTAGTTTTATTATTAGTGCTGCAGCAAATAGTTTTCATTTGGTATGGAATTATAGGCATTTCCTGTGGTCCAGTGTTTTCTTAATTATTTTCTCCAACACCATAATTAAAAGGACTCATTTTTTCCCTTCAGCCTTTAAGTTGTAGCTGGAAAACCATGACTTTGATAATAGTAGCTTTGTTGTCGGTGTGATGCCTGTGCACTTTAACAATTGTTTTATGTATTTCATAGCCTTTATACCAAGTAGGAAATGGGTTCTTATTTCATGTCAGCAATCAGCATTCCAGTGAATTTTTGAGTCTAGGAAGAAATTATAGTTACAGTTCAATTGCATTGGGTGGGCATTTTCTAATCTTAGCTTTTTAAAATATTGAATAGCAACATTTGTACTCTGTTCTTTTGCCTTCCATAAGTATTCTTCACTTCCATCCATGAAAGTAGTAACACCAGTGTATCTGTTCATGTTTCTCTCAGCAATTTTAATTCCAGTTACTATTGGTTCTAGTCTGGCATTTCTCATAATGTATTCTGCATGCAGGTTATATAAATTATGTGACAGAATACAGTCTTGCTGGCACATACCCGTTCCTATTCTGAACCACTCTGTATTTTAACTATTCTTGTCTAATTGTTGTAGAAATCTTTCAGTTCACAGGTAAAGTGACCCAGTAGAGCCATGTTTTGTTATAATGTACACAATCAAAAACCAAAATAGAATACAACTCCTTTGCTTTTTCCAATATCCATCAGATATTAACAGTGTGATCTTGTATGCCTCTGCTTCTTCTCCACCCAGCTTATGCATCTGGCAGGTTTCATTTTACAGTATATATTATTATAAAATCTTGAGTATTTTCTGATTAGCATATGAAGTAAGTGCAATTATTGAGGACTTTGGTCATTCTGTATCCCTGCCCTTTTTTGATATTGAATATAAATTGAACTTTTCCCATCCCTTTTTCATATTTGCATTTTCCATACTGACTTGGAAACTACATATGCCAATTTAATTACCTGACTTTGCAAGGTTTCAAACATTTCAGCTGGAATTTCATCAGTTCTGCTAATTCTGTTATAAGCGATATTTTCTGTGCACTTCCAGGGTCTGGCTATAGTTCAGTGATTAATACTTCGTATGTACAATCAGTTGTTAGGAATTATTTTGTTTATTTCTTGAATAGCATTATATCATCCATTCTTTTTGGCTCCTTAAGAACTTTGCCTTCCTAATCTTGTGGCATGCCTATGTTTGTATGAAAAGATATTTGTCATCTTTGTGTGTGTGTGTGTGTGGTGTGATATTTTTATTTGCTTTTTCTTTTTTAGTTTAAATTGTAATTTTGCAAGCAGGAGTTTGTCATCAGAGGCACAGTTCACGTCAGGTCTTGTTTTTGCTGACTGAATAAAACTTTTCCATCTTTGCTTGCAGAATATATAGTTTAATGTTATTTCAGTATTGCCCATTCTGTGGGATCCATGTACAGAATTGAAGAAAGTATTTTCTATAAGCGTTTAATTTTCTTGGCATGTAGTCTGTCTCCTCCTTTATTTTTTTTTTCCTGAAGGCTAGAGTTCCCCATTGTGCCAGATGCAGTTTTATTTCAAACTTTAGTGTTCCAGGCCCTATAATTAGCACAGGGGGTGTTGGGTGGGGGCGGGGGCATTTTAAGGTTTTACAAGGCAGCGTACAACTGTTCAGTTTTCTGACATTCTGCTGTAATATAAATGTGGATCACCTAATATTTATGGGCTCTTGTTGGACTTGGATCGAGATCTTTCTATCTTTTTGGATTTGCATCCAAACCCTGACTTTGATACCATTTGTAATTATGGCTATTCAATTATTCTATGATTTTCTTGTCTTTTCTTCTTGTCAATAAAAAATCTGATATTATTCTTATGCGAAATGAGCTTTCTAGTCCATTTCAGTTTCTGATCCCCAGTCTTGTCAGTGCACAATCCTTGAAATTTCAATTCTTAAAAGTTTGCCATCTTTGTAGTCCTGAATTTTCCTGTTGCCTCTGACTCTATCAGCAATTGGACATCCTATCAGCTTTAATCAAGCCATATCATATTTGCCTCTACTTTCCCCAATATCTCTAATCTTATGATACTCATTTTCCAATATCTTCCAGAGCCTCGGTGTAGTGGTTAAAGTGCAGTACTGCAGACTACTTCTGCTGACTGCAATTTGGCAGTTCAAATCCCACCACTGTCAAGGTTGACTCAACCTTCCATCCTTCTGAGGTGGGTAAAGTGAGGACCCAAATTGTTGGGGGCAATATGCTGACTCTGTAAACCACTTAGAGAGGGCTGTAAAGCATTGTAAAGCGGTATATAAGTCTTAAGTGCTATTGCTATTGCTATCTTGTTAACATTGACTTGGGTCATGTCTATTTTGATCACATTGAGGCTGTCTTCACTGCAAAAACTGTGTAAAGTTTTAGATTTATCCATTTGTGGTAACTCCAGTAGAAGCAGTTAGTTCAGATATCTTTTGTGCCTGTTGCTCTGTTCCTTATAGGGACTCTGAGATACTTTGTCCCATTCCTCTTTATAGAATTTCTTCAACCTATTAATATTTTGAGGCTGCCTTATATAAACATTTCAGGTCATTCTGCAGCATTTCTATTAGTTAAGGTAATGGCCTTATCATCTCATTTGCTATGAGTGATCTGCTGGTGCACCTGATTGATCACTACCACTTATGTACTTTGGTAGTGTCACAGTGGTTGCCATTTACTAAAATTAAAATTAATTCTCCTAAAGGCGGGAACGGCAGTCAGGATGGGTGATGACACAGGTGCGAGTTGTTAGGACCGAGTCTGCAGGAAACGCGAAGCCCCACCTCCTTGTTATAGCTGTCAGTTTTTTCGACTCGGTCGAGTAGGACGGTCGTGTCTAGAAACCTTGCTGTTTATCCAGACCTTTTTTTTTTTGCTGATTTCGATTTAAATTTAACAACCTTCCCAGCGTGAATGGCTTTTGCCTGTCTCTGCTGAAGACCGCTAGACGGTTGGGCTGCCGGATGGCAGACCCTTTGGGCGCACACGAGCCTGCTCCGCCGCGCCACTGGAGACTGCTTCGAGCCTCTCCTGGCTTTGGCTGCAACTCGGGCTTTGCCCTGCAGCTGGGAGGCGCGTACTTCATTCCACGCCGTTTTCCCCGATCACCTTCACGCCGCTTGGCTAGCAATCTCCTCACCTTTTGGCTGAACTAATTGAAGCACAGCGGTGTGGTTCACTCCTCGGCAGCAGGCGCAGTGAGTGGCGGTTTACTTGGGACTGACTTAAGGCGATTTATATTCGGCGGCCATTTTAAAAGCCAAAAACAACATGGCGGATGCTATTTCAAAAACGGCTTCCCGCTTGCACAAGAGCAAGGGGAAGAGAGCTCATGAGCTCGATCCTGAAGAGGGAACCTCGGTCACTCAGGGGAGTAAGAGAGCCAAGCCTCACAGTTCCTCTAGATCAGCAGGGAATCTGCCTCCGTCCTCTAAATACACTAAAGACGAAGAGAGGCGTCATAAGGCAATGGAGCGAGCCTTTCAGAAGGCTTCCTCTAATTATGGAGCAACCTCCAAGCCCTCTTCTGGGCCTAAATTGCCAATGCCTTCAGGGCCATTACTTGAGGTTTCTCAGCAGCCTCCTAGCTTGCCTCCTCTATCCCGATAGGTCCCTTCAGGAGGATAGTGCCACAGTTACTGATGCTGCTTCAGTTTTTCCGGCTGTTCAAGAAGAGGCTATTAGTGTTCCAGATCCAGAGCAGCCTCTTCAGGGTGACGCTCCTCAATCGGGCGTTCAGGTAGATTATAGTGTCCCAGCAGCTTCTGCTTCGGATCAGACAATTTCATCAACCTTAGCTGCCTTAATTGCTGATTCTATTAGGCAAGGCATTGCCCAAGGGCTGCAAGAAAGGGCTTCCTCTCGGGTCTCGGAATACCTGAATTATCAGGCCCTGTCAGTAAGATCCCAACCCTTGGAAGGGACGTCCCAAATGCAGGAACGACCAAGGTCTCCCTCCCAAGACAGCCAGGGCTCTATTTCAGTGGAGGATGAGGCTATCATTGACCAGGAGTTATCAGAGGATGAGGGCCTAGAACCCGATCAGCCCTCTTTTGTTGGTCTCTTTCGCCCTCAAATGTTCAGGTCCCTATTGTTTAAAGCACAGACCACCACCCGTTTGGGAAGCCCCGCTGCTAAGCCTAAAGATCCTTCCATTGCCTCTGACCCCACTATGGCCTTGTTTGAAGAGCCTTCGGTTTTGGCCGAAACGATTCCGGCGCCTAAGTTGTTTTCGGACGTGTTACAGAGACAGTGGAAGTTCCCAAGTTCTGGACCGGTACCAAATTCTCTCGATAAAAGGTTCTATAATCTGGCTACAGAATATTCCAACCTTTTACAGATTCTGACAGTAGATGCGCCAGTTGTGGCTCTTGCTTCACCATCTCCAGTCTCTGGCCCCTCTGAGGAATCCCTGCGCCCGGAGGATAGGAAGGCGGCGCGCTCACTTATTAAGGGCCATCAGGCTTCGGCCTGGTCAGTGCAGGCAGCATCTGCTGCATCATTCTTTAACAGAGCTTCCATCCTCTGGTTGAAACAGCTACAGGGCCGCATCCCAGCTTCAGATGTACGCTCACACCAGGACATTAATAAAATCCTGGCGGTGGTCGAGTTTTCAGCGGACGCCACCCTTAATGCCGCGCGTTTCTCAGCCAAGGCCATTGGATCAACTGTTACCTCCCGCCGCTTGCTTTGGTTGAAGAACTGGCAGGCCGACATACGCAATAAGTGGCACCTTGCATCTTCTTTGTATGTGGGAGACAAACTGTTTGGGGCTGCCTTGGATCCACTGTTGATCGAGACACGAGATCACCGTAAGGTGTTACCATCACTATCTCGACGTTCTGATTTCAGACAGATGCATTCCTTTCGACCTTCGTTTCGGACTTCAGACTCCGGCTCTTACCAAGAACGGTATCAGTGCTCCTATCAGCCCAGGGGACCTAACCTCCAGGATAACCAGGTTAGACAGGGTCCCCGTTATCCCCCCAGAAGAGCCCCTCGTGGACGACGAGGCCTTCCCTTCAGGAGGTCTCGTTAGTATTCCCCACTCTCCCGTAATTGGGAAGCGTTTGACTCTTTTTGCCTCCAAGTGGGATTCTACTATTTCCGATAATTGGGTTAAAAATGTTGTCAGATTCGGCCTTTCCCTCGAATTTAAGTCTAACCCTCCACACTTTTTTTTACGTTGCCCTGTTTCCCTTGATAGGATCAAGAGGGCCCGAGTGGAAAGGGCCATTAGACACCTTCTGACCTCTAGGGCTATTCAGCCAGTGCCGAAACCTGAGTTCGGGAAGCGGTTTTATTCCCGCTTATTCTTAGTTCAAAAGCCATCGGAGGATTGGCATTCTATCCTGGATCTTAAAGCCTTGAATCGGCATTTAATTTATCGCCAGTTCAAGATGCATTCCCTTCAGACAATTTTGCTTGCCATCAGGGAAGGAGACCTGCTATCTTCAATTGATTTGACAGAAGCTTACCTTCACGTTCCTATCCTTCCCGAATGCTGTCAATTCCTTTGTTTTTCTTATCAGGGGAATCACTATCAATACCGAGCCCTCCCCTTTGGGTTGTCCTCGGCCCCTAGGGTTTTTACAAAAGTTATGGCAGCCCTCATGGCATATCTCAGCAATCTACCTATTAGGGTTTTATTTTACCTTGATGATATTTTAATTTTGTCCCGATCTCCAGATCAGGCCCAACGGGATTTAAGGGTAACCCTGCGGGTCTTGCAGGAGCATGGTTTTTCTGTTAATTGGAAGAAAAGCCATTTATCCCCCTCAACCCGACTTCAACACCTGGGGGCTGTAATTGATACGATAACCTCAGAGGTTTTTCTCTCCCCAGAGTGCATTTTAAGTATAATATCTTTAGTTTCCCGGGTACAATGACAGCGCTCATCTTCTCTCCTCACGTTGTCTTTTCTACTCGGCAAAATGGTGTCTACTTTCGGGATCGTTCCGTGGTCACGTCTACACAGCAGGGACCTTCAGTGGTTCCTGCTCCCACTTCAACAGTCATGCAGGGACTCATCCGCAGTACGAGTCATACTACCTCCTCTCGTGCTCCAATCTCTGACCTGGTGGACATCCGAGGCAATATACAGGGGCAGCAAGTTCCGCAAACCGCAACGAGTAATCTTGATGACAGACGCCAGTCTCTCAGGTTGGGGCACCCATCTAGGGTCCTACCTGGCGCAGGGGCAATGGTCCTTTCACGAAGCGGCCATGAACATCAACGTATTGAAGCTTTGGGCCATCTTTCTCGGCCTTCAGAGTTTTCGTCATCTGGCCCAAGGCCGGGATATCCTTGTCCTGACGGACAACGTCTCGGCCAAGGCCCATGTAAACAGGCTCGGGGGCACCTGCTCGCGAGCTCTGATGTGAGAAGCTCTCAAACTGGGGGCCTGGGCGGAAGTAAATCTGGCCTCAATCAGGGCGGCACATATCTCGGGGACGGAGAATCAGACAGCAGACTCTCTCAGCAGGTCCCCAGTCGATCCAGCCGAATGGAGCCTTCACCCGGACCTATTCCAGGAGTTGACAGTGCGATTCGGTCGCCCCGCAGTGGATCTGTTTGCATCCGGCTCCAATCACCAGCTGCCTCGGTTCTTTACATGGTTTCCAACCCCAGGGGCGGAGGCGGTGGACGCACTACACAGCACATGGCCTCCCGGACTCCTCCTGTATGCCTTCCCGCCAATTCCCTTAATTCCACAGGTCATCAGGAAGCTTTTACAGGAACGGGCGGAAGTCGTTCTGCTGGCTCCCTTTTGGAACCGTCGCCCATGGTTTGCAGACCTGAGAGCCCTCTCCACACGACAGCCTTGGCAGATACCGGCCGATCGAATCGTACTTCTGCAGGGTCCTCTGCCCATCCAGACCCTCAATGGCTGCGCTTAACCGTTTGGAGGCTGAGCGGCTCCACATGACGAGCATTCCTCTCTCCTCAGGTGTCATTGTGATCATCCAAGCATCGCGGAGGGGATCTACTACACGGATTTACGAGGCTACCTGGCGGGCCTTCTCCCTCTGGTGCCAGAAGCAGGCGGGCACGGCAGTCAGCCCCTCCCTTCTGGGCCGTCCCCGTGTTATGGAGTTTGGGGGGGGTTCCTTTCATGATATTTTTACCTTTCTTTCTAGACATGCCAGTCTGCCAGTACACCCTCATATCAAAACTGACAGCTATAACAAGGAGGCGGGGCTTCATGTTTCCTGCAGACTCGGTCCTAACAACTCGCACCCGTGTCATCACCCTTCCTGACTGCCGTGCCCGCCTGTCAGAGAAGGGGCGTATCAGGTAAGTACCAACACCCATTCTAGAATTCTTATTGGAAAGAAGAGTCCCATTTTTGATTCTTAGTTCACATTTGAATAATTTACACGAACCACCATTACTAAAGACGCTGCCACTTCAAGATTTTTTACAATGGGAAACAGTAGCATATGCTTTAAATATAAATGGAGTAACTTTAAAAATATAATTGTAGTCTGTTAGTTCAGTATATCCTACAAATACTGTATATTTAGATATTCGGAAGGTTTATGGCATAGATGCACAAGCACTAGATAAAATGCCCAAATTGCTATCAGTGTTGGAACATGGCTTAGGTAACTCAAAGTCTGCCATTTTTTTTTATAAAGAGTGGAACAGTATTGCTAAGGTGTATAATAATAACTTGTAAGAATTCTGGAATAAAGAATTAGAATATGCTGTATTAACAATTCAAGAGCTGAGAGTCATAAAGAATAGTAAACATTTTATTATGGTCTTCAATATGAAATTAAAAAATAAGTTTGAGAAGTTTGGTTGTTAAATAATTTTAATAAATGGAGAGCCTCTTGCTTTACAATTAGAAAAACAGACTCTAAACCTGGGTAATCCAAGAGAAAGACTATTGAAAGGTATCCTTATAAATGGATAAAGCTGTATTCAGGGTATGGACTTTTGTTGGTGAGGCAGTTGAGATTGATTTGGGGGCAATTTGGTAAGTTAAAATAATATTTTAGAAGTGCTGTTAGCTAGATGGTACAATTAATTTTATATTCATGCCATGCAGCTAGCAGTTACTTAGAAGAATATATTTCCCTTTTTCTAGACAACCACCAAAATTAGTGGTTACTTCAGTAGTTACTATACTATTGATTGCTTATTTATTGCTGAAGTGAAAATGTTGGACCTAATAATTATTTAACTGGAACTATTAGTAGATTTGACCATCTTACATTAATATAGACCTACGTTATTGGCAAACTATCTGTCATCGTTCCGAGTAATGAACTCAGGGAAGTCAGGACTTTGACACTTTGTTCAGTTGCAAGAGATCCTTTATTGAGTACATCATATCGGCACTTAGAAAGTTGAAGCTAGCTCTAAATTGTTCTCACACTTAAAAAAGGTAAAGGTTGCCCCCGCACATGAGTGCTAGTCGTTTTCCAGTACGCTGCTCCTCCAATCCATTGGCTGGGTTGTTTCTTTTATGTTGCTGGGGAACTGAGTGCAGATTTTTTTCAAATTTCTTGGCTGACCACGCCCACTCTGTCACTCTCACGTCAGTCTTTCTCACTCAGTTGCTGAGGGAACTCCTGTTTTTTACAGCTCTGCAGTTTGAATCTCGTCTCTAATTTCGCTTAGTACTTTCTTTATTTTAGTTTGTTATTTTTGTATTGCTTTCGGTAAAGGAGCTGCTACGTGGGATTAGTGAAGCTACCAGCAAGCGGTAACATGCCTGGGGCTCCAGGCTGTTCCGCTCCTTCTGTCAAAAAGCAGCGATCCGGATTCCAGCCCGGTTGGGCGGATCCGCGCTTCTTTAGCTGCTGGCGTCTCGTTGGGTTACTGGTGAGCCGGTATAAACACGAGCGCCAGAGCTCCAACTTACTCGGGCGGCTCCGGAGTTAATGCTGATGTGAAGCGGCATACTCTGATGTCCAGGCAAGCCTCGCAGCGCACCTGGTGATTTCGGGCAACTGACAACCGCTGAGGCAATTTTTGGACGGTTTCTCTCACCGCGGCCGCCATTTTGTTGGACTTGAGACTGGCGGCCACCATTTTGGGTTTCTGAATCGTCGTCGTTCGGCTCGTGAGGTCTCGGTGAGGTGCTTGGCTGCATTTTTAACGTACTGAGGCGGCTTTTCGGGCTTTTGATAAGAGCCTTGCCCATGAGCCTGGAGTAAGCCAGTTCTGGGGGCGCTGGAAGGGCGGGTGGTCGCACGCAAATTTGGAACTTGGACTTCTGTTGCCAGGCCTTCCGTAGACTCTGCATACACAATTTGGCCCCATTACTGACTTTATTGCTTAATTTCCTCGCCTGCTTAACTGTTACAGCAGGACCATTATTGCTGTGGATTGGATTATTGCTCCCAGTCCTCACAGCCTCAGCTATTTGGTGGCCTCAAGATGGCTCATTCCTCTTTGTCCTCTGACCTGGAGCAGGAGGTTAGCCCTCCTGCTGTTCAAAGTCAACATCAGGCTGTGTCCAAGCAGGCTAAAACCAAGGCCTCCTGCAAAGCGGCCAAGTCCCGTCATTCATCCCAGCCTTTGACTCATGACAAGCTGAGGCGCCATAAAGCGCTTGAGAAGCAGTTTGAGAAGGCCAAATGGGCTACCAGGCCATTGACCCGTTCTGATTATTCTGAGGAACCTGGCCCTTCTTCTCAACAGGAGGCTAGGGAAGGTTCTTCCTCAATTTGGCTCCTTTGACTCTACTGCCCACCGGACTCCTGCTGCTTCCGCCTTAGGAACTACAAAAGGGGTCTCGATGTCCTTGCCTGATGTATCTTTGGCACCTCAGGTCGTCCAACCTTTACAACCCAGACGTTTACCTGAAGCTACCTTTACTCCAACAGCAGCGGGGCTCCGCCCGGAGGAACCTGCCACCCAGTTAGACTTTCAGTCTTTGTTATCAGTCGCCTTAGCAAAAATTTTGGCAGCTGTTATCCAGCAAGGAGCAGGCAGTGCTCAGCCTCACACCATCAGCCACCATGCTCAGGTTCATGCCAACCCACCTGCCAAAGCCTCTGTCTTGGCTCATACTGACTATGCTTCTTCTGATGAGTCTGACCGTGGTGACGACTGTCCAGAGGACATAGAATTTTCCAAGGATGAAGGGTTCCCGCCTGAGAAACCTGTGTTCACTGGTCTCTTTTGACCTTCAGTTTTTAAATCCCTCCTGCGCAAGGCAAAAGTCACCACCCAATTTGGCATGATAGACACTCCATCTGGCAGTAGCAAACAGTCTACAGCTCCGCACGACGCCTTATTTCAGGTCTCTAAACCAGAGGGAGGTTATTCCTTGTCCTCCGCTGTTCTCTGACATGGTTCAGAGCGCTTTCGCCCAGCCTGGGTCCTTGACAGCCCCGAGTGGGTTGGACAAAAGGCTTTATTGTGCTGTTCCTGAATTGGAGGATATTTTGGCCTTGCCTTCTGTGGACACGCCAGTGGCCAGCCTCTCATTGTCCTCTGTGGTCTCTGCAGACATCATGGATGGCCTGAAGTCCGAGGACAAAAAGACTGAATTGGGCTTCAGGAAGACGCATCAGGCGGCCGCTTGGGCGATCAAAGCTGCCACAGCCACATCATTCTTCAATAGAGCGTCGTTGATCTGGCTCCGTCAACTGCAGGAGTGTCTTCCTCCCAACAAGACGTGCCTACACCAAGACATCATCAAATTAGTTGCGGCTACGGAGTACTCTGCAGATGCCTCTTTGAATGCCGCTAAGTTTGCCTCCCACGCTTTGGCGTCGACTGTCACCAATCGCAAGCTTTTCTGGCTCCGCAACTGGAAAGCTGATTCGAAAGCAAAGTGGAAACTTGCTTCATCTGCCTTCAAGGCCCCTTCTTTGTTTGGTGCGGCTCTGGAACCTCTCTTAGTGGAAGACAAAGAGAAATGTAAGATCCTTCCATCATCATATCGCAGGCCAGAGCGCAGATATGTTCCTTATAACCAGCGGCAGCCCTTTCGGACCTTCTCCGGGCCCAGTGGGTCCTATGCTCAGCGATCTTTCGTCCAAGGTGCGGACCGTGCTTCAAGACAGGCAAACACTTCGAGATCGTGCTTGCAATCAAGCACCATCCAAACGACCATTTAGGGGTGCCAGTTACCGCTCCACTAGAAGAGGCAAATGACTCCCAACTATTAGATCCCATTGATGGTCGTCTCCAGCAATTTCACCACCAATGGGCTCCCTCGACACCCGAGTAATGGATCCAGCGCATGGTGCATCATGGACTGTGTCTGGAATTCATCGATGCCCCTCCCAGTTGCTTCCTTTGCTGCCCGATCTCGCCTCTCCTACAACATCAATTGATGGAAGCGGAGATCTCGCACCTGCTGGCTATCAGAGCAATAGAGTCAGTGCCTGAGGATCAGGAGAAGGCCGGGTTCTACTCCACCTTGTTCCTGGTGGCCAAGTCTTTGGGGGGATACAGAGGCATCTTGAACCTGAAGCAGCTCAACCAATTCATATTATATCGCAGGTTCAAGATGCAGTCCCTCGGATAAATTCTGACGTGTGTCAGACACAAGGATCTCCTGCAGTCGGTGGACCTTCGGGAGGCGTATTTACATGTCCTGATCCATCTGGCATATCGCAAGTACCTTAGATTCGAGTACGACAACCATCATTTTCAGTACTGTGCGATGCCATTCGGGCTTTCCTCTGCCCCCAGAATGGTTACCAAACTGGTGGCAGTGGTAGCCGCAACACTACGGTCCCTACCAATACGTCTTCTCTGTTATTTGGACAACATCCTAGTCCTCTCATTGTCTCTACCCCACGCCGCGAGGGACATAGAAGCGGTGATCCGTGTGTTTCAAAGTCACGGTTTCTCCATCAACTACAAAAAGAGCCATCTCATCCCGACTACATGCCTTCTTCACTTAGGGGCTGTGATCAACACAACCAAAGGTCAGGTCTTTCTATCTCCAGACCGGATCCCCAGTATCAAAACTTTGGTGAATCAGATAAAGGCTCAGCGGAAGGTCCCTCTTATTCAACTTTCTCAATTGTTGGGGAAGATGGTGTCCTGCATCGCTATCGTTCCCTGGGCACGCAGACACACCAGACCCCTACAGTGGTTTCTGCTGCCATTTCAGAAGTCAGGATGCAGCACATCCCCATCTCCGATCCCATTGCCACCTCAGGTTCGGTTGTCCCTAACGTGGTGGATGTCTTCAGCTCTCCCAAAAGTGGGGGGGGGGTATTTCTCGAGATCAATCATCTCGTCCTTACATCAGACGCCAGCCTGGTGGGCTGGGGAGCCCACCTCTTGGATCAAGTGGTTCAAGGTCGTTGGTCACCATCAGAACGGGCGAACAGCATAAACTGGCTGGAATTGAGAGCTGTTCAACTTGCACTGAGGCACTTCCGCACACCTTGGAAGGCCAGCATGTGTTGATCCGGACGGACAACATGACGACCAAAGCTCATGTAAATTGCGAAGGGGGCACTCGATCCAAGTCCCTGAAGATCGAGGCAGAATGGCTCTGGCCTGGGCGGAGCACCACACAGCGTCACTGAAAGCGGACCACATTTCCGGACTGTCAAACGTTCGAGCAGACTGTCTCAGCAGGGAATGAATCGACCCAGCTGAGTGGCGGCTTCATCCAGACATCTTCCTAGAAATTGCTCAGAGGTTTGGCCATCCTCTAGTGGATTTATTCGCCACTCCTCAAGCGCCCAGCTGCCCAGGTTTTTCACACGCTACCAGTGCATGGGAGCGGAGGGTTGCAACGCCCTGAGATGCCCGTGGCCACCCAAGCTACTCTACGCCTTCCCTCCTTTTCTTCTGATTCCACAAGTAATTCGGAAGTTGTTATCGGAGCAGGCGGAGATTCTCTTAGTAGCTCCATTCTGGCCACGCAGACCCTGGTACACAGACTTGGTGAGTCTCTCTGTCTCCCCACCATGGACAATTCCTCAGCACAAGGTCTCTCTCAGCCAGGGGGTCATCACCCAACCAGAGCCCCAGTGGCTCCAGTTGACCGTCTGGCACTTGAGAGGGTCCTGCTGAGGAAAGACAGAGTCTCCGACAAGGTGATAGAGGTCATTCAGTTGTCCAGACACCCCTCCACAACTCACATTTATCAAGCCTCATTTATCAAGCGTTTTCGATTTGGTGTTCTGCCCACCATGTGGACCCCACATCTGCCAACATTCCAGATGTTCTTGATTTCTTGTTGACCAAAGGCCTCACCCCGGCTACCTTGAGGCAGCAAGTGGCGGCGCTCACTACCGTACTTACTTGTGAGCCACACCGCACACTATCGCAAAACCCGCATATTCGGAGTTTTTTGCACGGGGCCGCCAACATATCTCCTCTGATTATCCATCGTTATCCATCTTGGGACTTACCACTGGTACTACAGGTACTTACCTCCACCCCATTCAAACCGTTGGGCTCCATCCCTCTCAAATTCCTAACTTTCAAACTTACCTTTCTTCTCGCCATCACTTCTGCGTGGAGGATTTCCGAGCTAACGGCCTTGTCGGTTTGTAAAGACCTCTGCATTTTTTATTCTGATAGGGTGGTGATGAGGTTGGACCCTTCCTTCTCGCCTAAGGTGAACTCCTGGTTTCACCGGGCCCAGGAGCTCATCCTTCAGAACTTTTGTCCCAACCCACGCCATCCTCGAGAGAAAAGTTGGCACACGTTGGCTCTACGTCGTTACATCAGATGAACTGCATCATTTCGACTTACTGAGGCATTGCTCGTGTCATTCCATCCTTCCTCCATGGGTAGGAAGGTGTCTTCTGCTACCGTAGGTCGTTGGATTAAGGCCTGCATCTCGACCGCTTATGACATTAAAGCCAGGCCTGTACCGGGCCGGATTTATGCACATTCGACCCGCAGTGCAGTGACTACGGCAGCTTGGGCGACACAAGCTTCTGTACTGGACATCTGCCGTGCGGCCACTTGGTCGTCGGCTTCTTCTTTTATCCGCCATTACAAAATTGACTCTTTTGCCTTAGCCGAGGCTTCATTTGGCCATAGAGTCCTACAGCAAGTTACCACCTTCCAAAACTCAGGGAGCAGTCAGCCTTCTGCCCGGGCTTGGGTAAATCCCAGCCAATGGATTGGGGGAGCAGCGTACTGGAAAACGGATGTTGACCTACCTGAACGTCCCTTTTCAGGACGCTGCGACTCCAATCCATACCCGCCCTGTTTGGGCTTCCTGCTCCTGCCTTGCTGACCTGCCTTGTTCCTGTCGTGTGTTTATTTCTATTATAGACTCATGGATTCCTGCACCTTCGTGAGGAAAGACTGACGTGGGAGTGACAGAGTGGGCATGGTCAGCCAAGAAATTTGAAAAAAATCTGCACTCAGTTCCCCAGCAACATAAGAGAAACAACCCAGCCAATGGATTGGAGTCGCAGCGTCCTGAAAAGGGACGTTCAGATAGGTCAACGTCCGTTTCTGGCTCTAGGGGCAGTGCTCATCTCCGTTTCTAAGCTGAAGAGCCAGCTCTGTCCAAACACATCTCCATGGTCATGTGGCCGGCATGACTAAACACCAAAGGCACACAGAGTACTGTTATTTTCTCATCAAAGTGGTCCCTATTTTTCTACTTGCATTTTTTATGTGCTTTTGAACTGCTAGGTTGGCAGAAGCTGGGACAAGTAACGGGAGCTCACTCCATTAGCAGCACTAGAGATTTGAACTGCTGAACTTCCGACCTTCTGATCAACAAGCTCAGCATCTTAGCCACTGAGCCACCACGTCCCACGCTTAGGGAAAGTTAAAAGAAGAAAACCTCCCCACTCCCTTTGTCTCTCAGGTCACATGGGCCAATCAGTCCAGATGTAGGTTCCCGCTTAACTTCAACAGGTGTCCGTTGACATGATCTTGGTTCTCACACCAGCTGGTAGATGTTATGGCTAGCCGACTGAGGCACCGCATTCTTGAGCTCCCACCCACCCACCCCAAATGGCAACCAAGAAACAAAGCAGAAATAAACGTGACTTCAACTGAAGTCGTTTTGCAGGTTGACACTATCACACTCTGGAAAGTATTAATAAGAAACTGTATTTAGGTATTCCTATGCTTATGACCACAGTTGGGACCAGTCATTGTTAAGCAAGGCAATTGTTAAGTGAGTTGCACCTGATTTTACATTGGTTTTTTTACCACAGTTGTTAAGTGAATCATGCAGTTGTTAAGGAAATCTAGCTTCCCTCATTGATTTTGCTTGTCGGAGTCCAGGTGAGAAGTTTGCAAATGACTATCACATGACTCCAGGACACTG